>NW_020524750.1:0-215000 GCF_003368295.1 Carassius auratus | reverse complement strand
TAAAACACAAGTCACATTTATTTATTTATTTTTGGTAATCAATATCACACAATCATTAATTAGACATTAAGTGTAACACTTTACAGTAAGTATTAACAGTAGTTAATTGCATTAGATATCATGGACTAGTAATTTAATTTAACTAGTAATAGTAGTACATTCAAAATGCAATGTATTAATTTAATTTATACAAATATAATGTTACTAATATATAGAAGTTAACTTAAACTAGTATTAATGAGTGCTGTAAAAGTATTGTTTATTTTATTTTAGCTCATTTCAAACTTCTAGATGTTTAAAATACTCAATAAAAATGATCAATAATACAAAGGTGGCTCATGTCATTACATTAAACTCCAGAGCAGTTTTAGAGCACATGTTTTGGGTGGCTCCATCTTAGCTGTGTTGTGAAATCATGGACAGAAGTTATCATATCACTACATGCATAGATAAACATCTGCAGTATTTTTGTACGGGGTGTTTCCGTTACTCAGGAGCATTTTTTGACTTTCATAATGACGCATTATGGTGTGGTCCCTATCAGTGATGCGCGGGTTGATCCAAAATTAGCAGGTGCCTACGGTCGCCCGCGGTTATGAGTCAATCCAAAAATATTTTTAATGCTATTCGGGTCGTGGTCGGTCGGGTCCTTTGAAATAAAAATGCCAATTTAACCTTTGTCATTTATATAGTACTAGACACATTTTTGAAATACATAGGCCTACACTTTATTGGCTGAATAACTGGCATGAAGCTGACGCACGAGCTCAGTCTGCATGTAGAGATGGAGGCGGCAAAGAAGACTGCATGGGGAGCAACCGAGCTGTTTTTGGAAAAAACATGATTTTGACGACTTCATTAAGTTTTGTTTTATAGAAAAATCTTTTTAAAAGATTTTCATTTTGTATAAATTGCATCTTAATTTTGCTCAATGTTTTATCAATCAGTTACCTGTATTTAATAATAAGAAGCAAATGTATAGCCTAGCAGAAAATGTAATAAGGCGCTAGCACGATCACTTGCATTGCATTTGAACTAAACTCAGTGTGTGCCTCACATATTTGAGAAATATAGGCTTTATTTTACAGAAAGCTTGAAATCTCTTCTTTTAAACGAAAATATTCAAACCAAAATAAATGGGCTACTCTCTGATGATGTAATCCATATGAAATGTGCATTTCTTATAATTTTTTATAATTCTTGACAAAATTATAATATATAAAGGTTTAATTGTTTTTTTTTTTATTGTTTTTTTTTGCCTAGTTAGCTTTGCCTACGTTCCTATGGCCCAATAACGCTATGATGAGCATTTGCTGCTTTTAAAAAAAGCGGGTCAGGTGCAATATATTATTTAAATTTTTTCACGGTCCGAGTTGCGGGCAGGTTATTTGAAAACGTTGGGCGGGTGCAGGTTATTAATACATTGACCCGCGCATCACTGGTCCCTATCACTGTTTGCCTTCACATCTCTATAAGGCTACAAACTATAAGGCTCTGTTGTGTCACTCTTTTCTAAGCGTAGCAACCCTTGGGTTTCCTTTTAATTGCACCCCATAGAGATGTGTTTACTGCTGGAGGTCCCAGTTGCTGGACACAAATGAGCTTTGCAGATCAGTTTTAACACAAGTCGTTTAATGAACCCTCAGAGATTTATAAAAACATGCTGACATTGTCACCTTAAAGAATGAAAAGCACACACTGTTCTATATAATAATAATAATAATATGTGACCTGTTATTTATTGTTTGGCTCGAGTTGTCAAGTTGCAGTTAAATGGGATTTGCATATCCTGTGCAATGAAGCTCGCCTTGTTTGTCTCTAGCACACGCACACACACACACACACACACACACACACACACACGTGCCATATGCACGGGGAAAAGACATGTTTAGAATCGATTCCATTAAGTAATAAACACATGTGCTACTTTTACCACAGTGGAAAATTGTACATCAAGGATTTTTCTAAAATGCAGAAAACGTAATATTGCTCAGATAACATCATCACCATATAAAGATATAATGAGCACAATGCATTTTCATACTTGTGTGTGACCTGTGCCATGTATGCCAGATCTCACATGTGATCATCTGTGTTACACAATGGTAAAGGCAGCTATTTTCCCATTTGTAATACATTTTTCATGAAGCAAAGTAAATGACTGTTTCATGGCTAGTAGGAAATCTGACTTCATTTAAAACCCTGTGCATGTTGAATAGAAAACCTCCTGAGCTTTAGTGCATATGCTCTCATTGGTGATAAAATCTCAGTGCCATTACATAGGTCTGTGTTGAAAAAGAGATTCATTTCTGTAGTCGTTAGCTAGCAAATGAACTTCTTAAACACCTGCTAAGATAACAAATGTGTCAAACATCAGGCTTCAAAAGCAACAGATTAGTAACGCAAACATTGCCCTGATTGAGGAAATATTGTTTCAACTCTTTTTCTACTAAGAGTCGATAACCAGCCTTCTTTAAACATTTTACATGGTTTTGGTTTTCTGAAGTGCATCAGGCGCAGCTCAATAAATCCCTGAGTCAGAGTGTGCTTACCTTTCAGCTCAAGCCGGTCCCTCTCCAGTAAATGAGCAATGGGGTTAAACATTCACAAATGCACTGACATCCACATGACCTCTGTCTAAACGGCTCCTCCGTCGAGCGCTGGCTATCAGTGCGTCTGCCTTTCTGTGAGAGAATGAAACTGCTGTGAGCTTGTTGTTGCTGTAATGACCTCCCACGACTGGGACTTAGCTGCTTGAGAACAGGAGGAGCATGAGAGGTGAAAAATGATTGGTCCAGTTCATGCTGTAATGTGCACCTCTTTTGCTCTTGGTCGTTCATCTTTAGCACAATGTCTAACCAGTTCCGTAACCTATTGTACTCATCAGAACTGGTTAGATGTTTTCGCATGGTTTCAGGTTTGCTTTTGACAATAGCACTGGGGAATTAAATTTGTAAATGAATACTTGCCAATTCTCTCATTCTTTTGTCATGTTTTATGCTATTTGCATTTTGAGTGTGAATAAGGTCAAGCTTCAGTAATAATACAAAGGCTAAAAATGTAGCAGGTCATGTATAGCAAGTTACATTTTTAATGTTCAGTAATGTGCAATCAGGAATTGATGCACAATATGATCAGGAATTTGGGAATTGGTTAATAACTGATTCAGTTTCAAAACAAATAGGTGTTGTCATGCATTAAATAAAAATTCTGACTTCATGTAATCACCTTAGAATGTGTCAAAATCCATGAACAGTATCTTTATGTATATAACAGACCAAAAATTTACATTTTTATTGCAAATATTATTTTTGCATTGAAGAAATTGTGCACAATCAGATCAGAAGTGTGCATTAAGGAATTTCAAATTGATTAGATTAAAAAAAAAATTAACAAATAGTTTCTATATTGCATAAAAATGCAATTTTGTCATCATTTAGTCATTTATTTTGATCATTCACATTTGGAATGTGAACAAGGAAATTTAATTTAATGTGACCAGACCTAAAATTGAGATATATGTAGTTTTTGTTTTTTAATAATGTGCATCATAAGATCTAAAATGTGTTAATTCAGTTACAGTTAGAATTTAAATATGGTTTCAGTTTACAGTTGACTAATAATGGTCCTTTCCTGTTAACGAATGGCTTTCATCATTTGCAGTTTGAATGTGAACAAAGAAAGTCAAGCTTCAAAAAAACAAAATAAGCTTGGTAAAAATAACTACTTTAACAGTCCACAAAAATGTAGTTTTTGTAAGCAACAGACAAGAAAGTTATTTTTTTTATTGCAATCTTTTTTTTTATTTTTAAATCATGTGCATTAAGAAAATTGTGCATTTTGATTTCATGTTAACCTCAAAGCATCAACCAGATTTGTTAATTTTTGCTTAGTAGATGCTGCAGATTTGTTTCTCTGCCTGCTTTGCAGATAAATATGATTGCAGATGCATCAGCTCCTTGTTTCTTCCCACTTGAGCGCAGAGATTGAAGGGAACTTGCTGAGCCTGAGGGACGGGGGTCTGTGTTTGCTGATGAGCGAGAGAGATTAGTGCTCTTGTGTACGCAGGATAATAGCTGCTGCTGAATGCCTGACATTTGTGTGTGTGTTTGGCTTTCAGTAAACTTCATCATCGTTGCAACATTTTTTCTGCTTTCCAGGCTAAGCCGTCATACCCGCTTTATAACCTGTTTTGTGACGCATTAACAATTATCTGGTTTGTGCACTTTGCTTTCAGATAGTTTTTTAGTTAGTTGGTAATTTACTATTTTCTGACATTTTAACAAAGCTCTGATTTATTTGTTTTACAATTGTGGTCACATCATATTTCCCATACTTAAAATTAAATTAAATTAAAAATTACGTTTATGCATTTAGCAGACGCTTTTATCCAAAATGACTTACAGTGCATTCAGGCTATCAATCTTTACCTATCATGTCCTACCATACTTGCATTGTGTGTTATCATAGATTTGATGACTTTACTAAAAAAAAAAAAAAATAATTATATATGTTAATATGTTAAAGTGTTATTAGAGTATGTTTTTATGCGTCAAAATTTAATTAAATGTGTTGCAATGTGCTAATATATTAGCAATTTCTTTCTGATTTTTTTTTAATTTGTAAGGTTTTTTTACTTATTTATTTTTTTTCAGTGTAGTGTGGACAATAGTCATAATTGAGTCTAAACTTAACTAGTAGTATACATTTTTTCAAACTTGGTAAAGACATAGGTTACATCTGCTTCCAGTGAAGCTGTATTATCTCAAGCCTTGTTTAATCTTACGGACGGGCGTTTAAAAAAAAATGTTTTGCATTTCGAATATTTGGGTTCATAAAAAATGAATCTTCAAATATCCAATTATTTAAACGAGGTTTCATGAGAAAGACATTTTTTTTAAAACATAATTTTTGACACAATTTCTGAGCAATATTATCAGGCTACATTCACAACAAGCTTATTAATTATTTGTCTTTTATGTGTTTGTTTTTTTTTTCTTTTTTTTTCCTTTTGAAAACATTAAACAATGTCCACACAAAAACATTTTTCACGGGAAAAAAGCATTCAGCACAGAGCGAATGGAAAACGTGTATAAAGCATGTACGTGTCGGCATATGGTTATCGTGTTTGTATTGTTTCTACACGCATGTACATCAACAAGACTGGGTGGAAGTCGGCTCCCTATGCGTTTGTGTGTTTAACCAGCTGAAAGCGCTTCTGAAAATCCTTGCATATGAATAATATCTTCTCCTTTCTCGTTCAGACGTAGTACTGTAAGATGATGGGTCAATCATGAACGATTTGTTTATTGCATCTGTTAGTTGAATTATCTTTGACTGACTTGTTCAGAATATGGTCAAGATTGTGTAGATGTGTTCGGGGAATTCGGCTGTTCAAAGTAACATTTAAAGCCAGTTGAATGAAATTACTTTGTTCTTGTGTTTTTTTTGTTTTTTATATATATATTTATATATATATATATATAGTGTGGAGATCCTTTCCAAGAAGACGACCTTGTGATGCTGAATGGGACTAAAGAGGAGGTGGAGAAGCTACAGAGGGCCATGGAGGAGCGCCGGTCAAAGGCTAAAACTGCAAAAGTAAACCGATGTCTTCCTGGAGTAGAATTGCAAAGTCTTTGAGATGTGGGATGGAAGCTATGAAAGAAAACTCAACTACCAGTTGAAGAAAAGTCCTTTACCGTAATTTATAAGAGATGACAAAATTAATGTGCAACCTGACCTTACTGAATAAGCAAAAAGACGCTTTCACTTCCTTTCTTTCTTTCTTTCTTTCTTTCTTTCTTTCTTTCTTTCTTTCTTTCTTTCTTTCTTTCAGTTCCACGTTATTTTATTTCATGTGATTCCAGATCTTTTTCACAACACATTTCATGTAAGGCTTTTCTTTTCTTTTCTTTTTTGGGCAGAAATCAAAGAAGAGCAAAGATACTAAAGTCTCCAAGGCGCAGGATCCATCAGGTACAGTAACATTTAAGAGTTGCATTATAAATCACATGAAAGTTTCTGAACAGTGAGTATTTCTTGTGACATGCTTCATCCGTAGCTTCAGCACTGGTTCACCCAGGAATGAAAACTGCGTGTCATTTACTCACCCTCAGATCATTCCAAGCCCTTGGTTATTTCCTCTGTGGAACACAGGTAGAGAACAGAGACAGGACATTTGATCTTCAAGTGCTTTGCCAAAGCTGTCAAACTTCTGTTGTGTCACAAACAGTCAAAAAGATTGAATGCCACCAACTCTCTGTGATGTAAGATATTGAAGAATGCAATGCTTTTATTGTGAGCCTGACAGACCAGTTTAATTTAGTATAATTTATGCACTTTGTATTCATATTATGAATAAGCTTTTAAGGTTTAGATGTTTTTTTTTCTTTAGCAATTTTATTAGTTTGTTTTTGCCATTGATTATTTTTTACTTATTATTATTTATTGATTTATTTTTTTTGAATCTGATATTTTTGTTTTATTTTATTTCAGCCTCATTTCAATTAACACAAATATTTGTAAAGGTTTAGTTAACAAAACCGTGAAAAAATTGTGAAAGAGAGGAAGATTTTCAGGGAATAATGACTCATTTTGCTCTGTTCTTGACAGAAAAACTGACTTGCCTTTATAAGACTGGAGATATAGTGCATGAGCATATGAGCTGCTTTTGAGATGCTGTCTGATCCATTTTAAAGCTTGTTATACAGCACTTCAGTTCTGTTTTAAATCTCAGTTCATTGTTTGAGCTGTTGAGTCTCTAAAGAGAGATTAGGAGGCTTTTTCTAGGTAGAAGAATGTTTAGTTTAGCCTTACAGACGTGATTCCTGTGGGTGGGTGTTTCTGTATGTTTCCATATGCACATATTGTGTGAAAGTTGTACTTTTCCAGTAGAAGCTTCATTTGTCTTTTAATAATGTTTTCAAACATTCACATTAAGTTACGAAAACATTCTCTGAACGTTCAAAATGTAACGTGAATCTAAATTTTCAAATGTTACTTTTAAATGTTCAATGAACGTTCTAAAAAAAGTAACATTTAAAAAAGTGTTACATGTATGTTCAGCTGAAACGTTTCAAGATAGAAATAACATTCTGTTCTTAAGAAGGTTGTACCGGCTTTACCGGCATTTCATCAACACAACTTTGTTAAAAGATTACAAGTGTCTTTAGAAAGACATGAGAAGCAAGTAGACGTGCATATCGAACAGTGTTAGATTATAAAGAACTCATAATTAAAGATGTTACCATTCACAAGTGTGTAGCTTGACCAATATAAAGCTTGTGATGAAAGTCTGCTCTTTGAGTCAGACACCAGACAAGAAACTATGAAAATGTTGAATTTAGTTTACACGTACACAAAAATCCCCCAAAAAAGCCCCATAGAAAGTGCATTGAAGTGTGTCAGGTAGAAATGTTCCGTTTTGTGTAGAAATGACGGACAGGCGTTATCAGTTCAGGACTAAATGTCAATATTCACTGAAGTTTGAATCTACCCTTTTAGTATTGCTTCAGTATGAATCAGGCTTAAGTAAAGTTGACATGTGATCATCCGTGAGATAATGACAGATCAGCTGATGTGACATAGTTCATTCAAAACTGACAGAACACACTGACATAATACAAATTGAATTAAAACCTGATTTTGTCATCAGATTTCTTGCATCTACAGCAGTGATTCTCAGTGGTCAGCTATAAACCGCTTAAAGAAAAATAAAGCGTTTCTGGGTTTTTGCTGTATTTGAAGTGTAGCTCAGGTAGCTCCCAGAAATGGAGAAACCGCACTGACTGCATTCAGTGCAGTTCATACATGTGCTGTGCCATGGTTCATGTTTGCTTTCTGATTGTACATTAACTAATGAGCTGTTAAACATTACATGATATGAGCTGGATTATCAATAAGCTTTTGTAAATTCATATACACTTATTTTGAAATGGTTATGCATTTTTTGAACATTTAATGTGAGCTGCATGTAGAAATAATTCAAACGAAATGTGTAAAAAAATCAAAAAAACTTACATATAAAAAAATAATTATTATAGACATTAACAACTTCAATTTTAAAATGAGTATGATAAAATAAAAAACTAATTTAAAAATATCAATAAAAACTTCAATAGTATCTCGGTGATCGTAAAGTAAATAACACCGGTTTGAACTTCTCAATGATGGTTGAACGACTAATTGTAGTACTTTATTAAAATAGTAAAACTCCTAAATATTGTCTTCCTTTTCTCTAGTAACGGCAGGAAGCTGTGACGCCTCAGAGACTAAACCCACATCACTGAATGGAGAAAGCAGCAGTGATTCAGGTATCCCAGCATGCCAGAGTACCGGAGGGCTAGGTTTACATGTGGAATTGAACTATATGTGAATGTTTTTGAGAGCACAATCATATCAGTGTTTTTTTTTCTTTCATAAATGCAAGTGGTTGCGATGTATTTCGTAATTTTGTAAAAAAGGGAAACTGCTCTGGAAATATGATGCAATTTCAAAGAGAAGTGTATTGCTGCATGGTCAGGTCATGTGAAACAGACATTGCATACTAGTTCACACACTGTTTTAAAATGGTAGGCTCGATGCATACTGTGCACTGTGTGGTCAGCAGTTTATTGTAGTATTTCATTGCGACAGTAGATGGCAGCAGATGTCTTCAGTGTCACATGATTTTCAGAAATCATTCTGATATACTGATTTACTGCTCAAGAAACTTTTCTGATTATTATTGTCGTGCTACTGAATATTTTTTTAAGAAGCTGTGTTTATTCAGGATTATTTGAGAACAATTTACTCGAAATAGAAGTCTTTTACTGTTATTTTCCAATTTTGAATGGCAGTACATTTAAATATAATATGCATTTAAGTACACATCATACAAATGTGAAGGCATAAGTACTTTTTCAAGGCAGCTTGAAAAATATAACACAAAATATCTTACTGGCCCTCACTATCTGCAAGCCACACAAGATATTAACAAGCAAATTAATTTCCCCCAATGTCATGTCATTTAAGGACATTGTTAGGCTTCTATATTGTCTTGTTCTGAAAAAAGAGACGGACTATATTCTAGAAAGACTTTAAAATAAGTTAATAATACTTTAAAATAACATTATAAACATTTGCAATGACATATTAAGAGGACAGTCGTACAGAACTGTGATTAGGGTCAGTGTAACATCACATCCTGAAATGTACTCACACTCTGGCCATCCAAGATTAGGATGAGTTTGTTTCTTCATCAGTTTTGGAGAAATGTAGCATTGCATCAGTGTCTCAGCAATGGATTCTCTGCAGTGAATGGGTGCCGTCAGAATGAGAGTCCAAACAGCTGATTAAAACATCACAATAATCCACAGCACTCCAGTCTATTAACATCTGGAAAAGATAAAAGCTGTGTGTTTGTGAGAAACAAATCCATCATTAAGACGTCTAGACCATAATCCATAATAATGCTTCATCCAATGAAAAGTCCCAGCTACATATTTGTTTGAAGCGGTTCTTGGACAGTTTTGGCTTGTAAACGGTGCTTGATCTGTGCAGATTTCTCTCCCGATTCAGACCAGATGACTTTTTCAGTGGAATAAGCAGTATTATGTATGGAGTATTTTATCCAGAAGCAGCGGTTTGAAGTTAAACGTCTTAATGATGGATTTGTTTCAGCTTTTGTCTTCTCCAGATGTTCACTGATGGACTGGAGTGCTGTGGATTATTGTGATGTTTTTATCAGCTGTCTGGACTCTCATTCTGACGGCACCCATCCACTGCAGAGGATCCTTTAATGCACTGCTGCATTGCTCCAAATCTGCTCCGATGAAGAAACAAACTCGTCAGTTTTCAGAAAATTGTAAAGTTTGGTTAAACCATTCCTTTAAGAATGGATGTTAAAGATCAGTCTGCCCCATGAGAAGTCATGCATCCAGTTCAATCACTCCAGTGTCTTGTCTTGTCTTTTTTTTTTTTTCTCAGCTCCAGGACCGTCTACATCCGGAGAGAGCTCTAAGACATTAAAGGCCCCCCTGGGACCCGTCATTGGCAGTAAGAGATCGATCCAGGACATGAAGGACAAATCTGAAACCTTCAAGTCACTCTTCACCTCCCACAGCTCGGCCAAACGTACCAAAGACCAGATATCCAACTGGGTCACACACACGCCTTACCACTTTTGAGTGTGTTCTTCCTAGTGAAGCTCGCTCTGTAGTGGTCTAGCTTTGGAGGAGCAAAATTAATGCATTGTATTAACCTCTTTCTTTTTCAATTTTGCATCCTTTATAAGATTATCTTAATTTAGTTGCATGCATAAGAGTTCAGTAAACTCATGTTGGCTTGAGTGATACAATTTTGGACTGGATTGTATGATTTATTAAGGTTTAAACATGAGCTGTATTGCAGTAAAAACACATTTAAAGGCTGATATCTTTGTATGTTGTAATTATTGTGCATTTCACAGTATTCATAGAAATAGCTACAGTAGTTATACAGTGTGCTTTTAAACATGCATTATTTGTGAACACAGTAAAAGTCCGATCTGGGAGAAATCCCGCACTGTTGTTGGATATGTGTTAGTAATGATCCTCAATACTGCTTTTGTCCACAGGGCGGCAGTAGATGTCTATGAATAAGCGCTGCCTCAGTCTAACAGTATTAGATCTGATGTAGTTATCCGTTTCCTGACTTTTCGCAGTCTGTTATGTTCATCTGACAGGTGCATTAATAAAATCCAGACTCTACAGTTTCTTTTATGTGTCTTAATTCCTGAGTGCGTGAGAAAGCATGAGAAATGCATGCTTGAAATGTCAAACTTGAATTACTCACTGAATCAGAATTGTGTGCTACATGTTTTGTGGAACATGAAATCCCAGTCAAGGAGGTTCATTCTTATTAGACATGCTTTGTCTAATACGTTTTACTTAAAATATTTTAACTATTGCATGTGAAATTAAATCCCCCAGATTTTGTTACGTTTTTCCCCCAGATCCTTTTTCCTGTAGGTCTGTCACTAAATATATTCCACCGTCATTGAAAACATGGAAAGAGCACGCACAGTCTCTCTTAAATGAAAAGGAATAATTGGATAAGTCTAAATGTGTGTGAATAATTTAGATCATCCTGATTTTTAATGACTATTTGGACGTTTCTTTAATTGAATGTGTGCTGTTGCAATCGCGTGCTGCTCCACAGAGCTGATGTGATGACTAATCATCCTCATCGATCGGAATGCTGCGGCCCCCGTTCAGGTGTTTTTGAGTGTACGCGCATGCGCGCTCTCTGCGCTGCGCATCCAGGTGTATGAGCGGCGGGAGCGCGTGATGCGAACATTCGCTGCTTCACAGAGGAACCGAACAGTTAAAGCAGATGTCGATGCTGGAGAGGCTGGACTGGCGGGTACGTTTTATTCGATTTTTATTGCTATAGTTAAGCCAAGATGAACTGTACAACAGCCATTAACAACAAACAATAATACGTAATTTCCAAATTGCAGATCTTTTATTTCTTCAGGTGTGAAGCTTAACTCCTATCTGAGCATTCCACAGTGAGGCATAGCAGTTTTATTAGAATGAATGAATTTAGCAGACGCCTTGATGGAGGAAAAACGCGCTTTATCACACCGTAAAATTTGCAGAACTAGAAGAGAAATGTTGGGAGTAGTTCAACACCCAACAATTTAACCAATTAGAAATTAGCTACTGAAATCAGCACCACGTGAGGTCACAAGTCTCTGCAAAAATCATAAAGCATTTACAGGGTTGAAAATAATAATGATAATCCCCATTTTAGTCCTTGGTTATAATTTGATTTGTGGTGATGTTAATAGTGTTAAATGGCAAACCGCGAATTTTATTAATCAGATTTTTTTCTTTAATTTGATGAAACTTCTATAATGTCTGATCAGACGATGATGGTTCCAGTTTTTTTTTTTTTTTTGTATTGCTACATGTTATACATACACGCAAACACATTTGTAATTGTTAGCCTGTTACTGTTTTATGTAACTGTTGATCTTTAAATATATATATTCGTGCATAATTAATTAAATTGCTTAAATGTGGTCGTGGTTAATAATGGGTTGTTTAACTAATTCTACAGCAGTTTAATAAAATAATTAATGCACCAAATTTAACTGATTTGATTTCTCATGTCCCCCTTTTTTTCCTCTTAATGTTATAAGCCATATTCTGTATCTGTTATGTTGTAACAACAGCGCTTTTTTGGGCTTTAAAGTAAGTTGTACATTTCTCAGTTTGTAACATAAATGCGAGAAAACATGAAATTATGAGGGGCTACAGATTTAAACTCAAAGAGAGTTACAACCATCTCTGGTTTTCCTATAGTGACACTAATAAGATGTTAAATCATTAAACATAGCATGCACATTATATTTATAATTGTATTTTTTTTTCATACTTTGTAGGCCTTATTGTTTCAGCGCATCATGAGCCTGTATGATCAGGGATTGTTAACTTGAAATTATTTATTTTAACTAACATTATTACAATAATTTAATTCAATAAATTAATAGATTTTCGTATTTTTTTCCAGCGATGAGTTTTGAGCCGAAATAAAACACCACGGAAAAAAGTCAGTCACTGCTCACAATTAAGATCTCATATTGATGATTTATCAGGCAGATATTAAATTATTCGACCTGATTCCGTTTTGCACAACGGATTGAAAATGAGAATGTAACAGACTCTCCAGGTTAGGCCTAAATGCAAATAATTATTGTCTCTGCGACAATTCACTCATTCGTGCATTTTGCCCTGAGTGGATGTTTTGCTTGTGCTTTCAGCAGGTTACATAAACAGAGGTTTCTCCCTCGGGGTTACAGTAGAGTCTGAGTGTGTGGAAGGATCTGACAGCAACTTCATTCGGATTGCAGAGTAATCAAACCAGCTCGTGCGCTTCATTTATCACAGTCCAGCTCGAGCCACAGGCGATTTGACCCACAAATACATTTTAATTGACATGCATTAACAGACAGCCGAGTTTTAAGAATTTCTTTTGTTTTTCTTTTTTCTCTCTTGCTATCTTTTTACCTACGGATTTTCAGATTTCTAATGTAAACATTTATCACTTTAAAATATTTTGCATTTACTGTTTTTTTTTTTAAATGCATTTAGCAGACGCTTTTATCCAAAGCGACTTACAGTGCATTCAGGCTAACAATTTTTACCTATCATTATTACTATTATTATCATTACCATGATCATTATTATTAGATTACTATTATATTTCGTTTTAAAAAATTAATTTTCTATTATAAATTGAGAACATTAAAATAGCACAATTAAATTAAAATGTACGGTCGTCTGTAAGGTCTAAAATCATCATTGAAAACGTTATTATTTTGCATATCCCCTATATTATTCTGTGTGTTGTCTTTACAAAGTGTATAATCAGCATAAAAACTGAGTGGAAAAAAAGTAACATGAATATATTTTCGTTTGTTCGGTATTTGCACTCCACTTTACAATCAATCAATTAATCAGTCAATCAAAATCTATCGATCTATCTATCCTTCTTCTGTTTTATCGTTTTGTCTACCGTTTTATCCTTCCATCAATCTGTTATTATAATTGAGTAAATAACATATCATTTTAATTAAAATGCTTTGTTTGTAGAGTTTCTGTTAATGGCAAAACATCGTGACTTTTCGTCCAGGATTAATTTGCCCTCTGAACAGACGGACAGTTCTGCGATTGGTCTGTCTTTCTGACAGTAGCCAATCAGCAGCTGGGCCTTCGCTCTGACGTAGCCAGCGCGCAGCAGGTCACCGCCCACCGCTGCCACATGCAAATATAGTAGTGAGAGTCCAAAGAGAATCGGTGAGTCGACACTGAGCCGCTCTGTTGTCCGTCAGAGGGAGTCTGTTTGGACCGGAACCCTCGCATTCGTCTCGTGTCGCGAACTGCACGAGTTTCTCTTCTTTCGTTCTCCTCCTTCAAACACTGAGTTGATGCTCGAGTTGTGCGCGGCGCGCGCCGGACTCTCTGGATTATTTTCTAGACCGCAAACTAACATCAGCACAGATACACACATCTGAGATTGATCTGAGATCCTCGCGCGACAAAGACACAATGTTGTGGAAATTAGCAGATAACGTGAAGTATGAAGATGACTGCGAGGTAAGAGGAAAACGTCTGGTCGAAGGGCAGATATCACAGAATTAAACACATGCAACTGTCTGTTTTTAATTTAAAATATGGACATTTGCATTGTTATATTTCCAAATACTATGAAAAGTAAGTTCTGGGAAGTAAACTAGAAAAACTACTCTTGCAGCTTAATGCACGATGGTTCGTTCTTATAGTAAGAAACATACCCATAAGCTAATGTTTTAGGCTTTAATTAATTGATTTATTTAAAAAGAGAGATATTTTCTTGGAAAAAAAAAATCCATGTGATCACCAAAACGCGTTCTTTCAAATGGTAGATGTGAAAAATATTTTACTTAATGTAAATTCGTAAATAATTTACTTAGTTGAGAAGTTAATAATAATAATAATAATAATAATAATAATAATAATAATAATAATAATAAAGTAGCTAATTATAATAAAACAATAATAGTAATAACAACAATAATGAAAGTATAAGTAGCCCACAATTTAATTTGACACGCAGTTATTATACAATGTGATTAAAATATTATTATTAATAATGATAAATTAGCTTTTTTGGGGGGTGGCGCAAAATTCCAACGCGTATCGGTTTTCAGTATGAATGTAAGTGAGAATGAAACTGTCTAGAAATGGCCTGTCGTTCATTGTCATGCATGTGTCTTTGGTGACAGTAACTCTCCAAGCAACTTTGCCAGACAATGAGAGTCATGAATGCACACTATACAGTCCACTCAAGAGCTGAACACAGACTCAAAAGACGAGCAGTTGATTTTGAATTAGAAAGAGAACAAATGACTGTAAAAATATTTGGTTTGGTAACCTTACATTGCGTTGCATGTGATAACGCCTAAATTAACAGGCCAGATGCATTCGATGTGACTGAATATGTAGGGTTAAATGAACGAAAGTTCATTCAAGGCTTTAATCGGGTAGAAATAGATCTTTAAGCCAAACACTGCATCTTTTTAATTTAATTCTAAGATTTTTGAGATTGCATTTAATTTTGCATGATAAACTAAAGAACATGCAAAGCTCAGTTTTTAATTTGCAAAAATTTGTGATTGAAGGATTGTTAATTATCTGTGAGATTAAAAGCATTGTAAGCATTTATACTCATGCACTAGTCAGATCCTTTTTCTCCAAAGGTATTCATTTCAGCAGAATGTGGCAAAAATCTGAGAAACTCATTTTAGTGTGGTTTTAATGTGATGCACTCTCTATTTCAGCAGGAAAGACATGATGTCAGCAGCAATGGAAACTCCCGTTTACCTCACATTCCCGCGGTGAGCCAGCACCTCTACAGCCCGCCACCGTCCCTCTCGCACACCGCCAGCTCGGACTTCCAGCCGCCGTACTTCCCTCCCCCTTACCAGCCTCTGCCGTACACCCAATCTAACGACCCGTACTCTCACCTGGGCGACCCGTTTCATATCAACTCAATACACCAGTCTGCAGCATCTAATCAGCAACAGTCATGGCCCGGGCGGCAAGGTCAAGAGGCCATCGGGTCCCACGGCCGCAGTGGACTCGGCAGTCCCCTTCTGGGCCTGGAAGGGGGCTCGTCCGGGATGCGGCGGGATGGTTTTAGGAGACCGGAGCTTCTGCCTCCACACATGCATGGAATTGATTCCATAGGTGATAACATGGGTTTGCACGATATGGGCCACGGATTGGATGATGTACAGGTGAGCTGATATGATCAATGATTTCATAATTATTTATGTGGGATTAAGTGGAGAGTGATGCATTTCCTGGTTATTTCATTGCAGCATGAAGGTGATCACAGTATTGTAATTCCTGATCACACAGTCATCAAAAAAGGTTGGTTGCATTTCTGTTTTTCTAGTATAAATGTATCTTTGGATAGTTTTTAGGTTCAAACTTATATGGGAAAGATGTCAGTATTAGTATTGAAATTTTACACACACACAATATAAACTCATTATAAAAATATTTTTGTTTAATATATTTAATAATAATCAAAATAAAATGATTATAATTATAATTTCATAGTCATACAGAATTGATAAAAAAAAACTGCAGTAAAGTGAGCTATAAAAACTCGAGTAGAAAGAGATTTGTTCATATAAAACTCAGTTTTTGTAGAGTAAGTCAAATGTCTAATTTCGGAGGTGTCTTTTTAATCACCTTTTACTTGAAATGTTCCTAAACGAAGGTACAATTTAACAATATTTTATTTCAGGACTCTCCTAAATTTGTCAACCTTGTGTAATTTTGTGAAGTGTTTTGATTAAAACTTCTGCAGTTATACAACTATAATTCTATAATAATAATCGTTTTGCATTAAACTTATGCAATGCACTTGTGTTAATAAATGTATACCGATCCAAATCTCCAGAAGGAATTGTTCTGCTTAAAGCCGTGTTAAATCCTAAATCTTGCACCTTTGCTGTTTATGTGGAAAAAACAAAGTCAGCCTCCAGATTTCGTCTTGTCCGAGCCAATCGGTTTAGGTGGGCGGAGTTGAGGTGGTGCTGGTTAATACATATATCGCTAATCCTTTTGGCCATGTGGTCCATTTAGCTAATCTAGCATTGATCCGTGGAGCATTCTGCCTCTCTGTCAGCTTGAATGGAGAAACAGAGGTTCCTCTCAAAATGGCAGACTAGCCAAAGTTGTAGATGTTGGGCAATCCTTAAAATGGTGTGTTTGCTCAGAGAGACGAGGCCTAGGCCTAGGTCTTTTGAAACAGCACTGTCAAAATGCAATTCTGCCCCGCTACACACACACAAACACGCTCGAGGAGACAAGAATCAACCGTAGTTGGGGTGTGGCTGCTTTTAAACATGCAGGGCTATTTTGTTCAGTCATATGCTGTGACAAGAAATCGTCTTAAATAAGCAAAACCGAAAGATAGTTTTGAACGTCTGTTTGTTTTGTGTGATCACTAGTTGCTGAAATGAATGGTCTGTATTAGTGGTTCTCAACAGGCTTTCTTTAGGACCCTTCGGGACGTTACATCAACCCTATTCAGTACTAAAACTGTGTAGCATGGAAAAGTAAACAAGAATGTTTTTACATTTGCGACGGAGTAGCATTACAGTATTTTCTTTACTTTGTTTAGTTTTGTTCATGGTTTTTGGGGTTGAATGCATGCATTTTGACATCTGTTTAATTTGACAAGCTTCTACTAAGTTACAAATGCATGAGTATAATTGGACCCCATGACCTTTCCATCATAAAAAAGCATTTGCCATAAAGCATTAAAGTTGCCTATTAATTCCTATTTATTTTGCTGTGATAATTATCTATCAAAAAATGTAGTTACATTGTATAATATCAGAACAGGGAACCCATCAGTTAAGAACCATTGCACCAGTTCTAGTTTTGCAATTTTTATTATTATTATTTTTTTTTTTATTCAAAGCTGTCAAATGAATTAACAGTTGAGGAGAAGAGTTGAAGATACACAAAAGATCACATCTGAATGCAATATGTTTGGCATAAAAAAAAAAAAAAATTCGAGAGTCTATATTTTTGATATTGTCTGGTGGTCTTTACCATTTCCTGCAGTGTAATTAGATGTATTTGTTTGCTGCGTCTGTATTATGTTGTGGTCAGGAGTTGAATGACAGATAGCCAGTCAGTAATTTAGATTTTCTTTTGAGTCACCAAAGTGACTTGCTGAATTAATGTCTATGCCAATATTTTAGTCGACGTGATTATATCATGGAGGACTGCTGTGTCCCGTTCTGTCGCGTTTGGTTTTCATCCATACCATCTCAGCTTCCACTTTGTATAGATAATATTCACTCTTTTTTTAAAACAAACCCCTCTGAACCCCTTGATCCGAACTGATAAACACAATTATTTTATAACGTTCCTAACATACCGTTTCTTTCTCACCTGTGTACCTGGAGCTGTTTGGCTGACCGAGATATTTCTCATCTCCAGGTCCAGGTCCGGTGTCCCTGCCGAAGGGAAGTCCGTTTGGGATTTCCTTTCAGAAAGAGCAGCTGCTGGGAATGGTGTCAAATCCCACCGAGGTCTTCTGTTCGGTCCCTGGTCGACTCTCTCTTCTCAGCTCCACTTCTAAGTACAAAGTAACTGTGGCAGAAGTTCAGAGGCGCTTGTCTCCGCCGGAGTGTCTAAACGCATCCCTGCTCGGAGGAGTATTACGCAGGTGAGCAGTTACTGCACATTCAAAGTAGAAAAGTCTTCTATTAATTATTTGCACGTAAGACTTTTTAGAGGTTGGTGGATGTAAATCATGAAACCATTCAACATGCAGATGTCTTAATCCACCCCAACTCTAAAGCCAACTTTAAACCCTATTTTGAATTTATATTGCCATAATGAACAAAAATAATGTGAAATTAAACATAGATTGATAAAATATTTATATATTATGAGTTTTTAATTTATGCTGATTTTAATAAAAAAATAATGGCTTTATAAGACATTTTACTGTAATACACTGAAAAACAAATGTTTGCACAAGTAATTTTTTTTTTTTTAATAAAAAATCACTATGCCAAAATGCTACAAATCTGAATGCTCTTAAAAAAAACAAAAAAAGCTTATTTTTATTTTAGCTAAATGTAAAAATCTTGATTTTTGGTTGAAATGTAACCTGCGTGTTTTTGTGAGATTCCCCCCATGCATTTACCAGTCAGTGTGGAAACAAAATGTGTGTGTTTATCAATCTTTGCAGGTTCATGTTTGGTACCATCAAGTTCCATTTGTGTGCGTATTGATAAGATGTAGCTGATTTTAATTTAATTTGACCCTTTGACCCCATATGCCGGCATGTGCAATGTTGGGAGGTTGTCACCAGACACACAATCTAATCTCATTGCCCCTTATTAGTGGGAATATTTTTCTTTCCCCATGTGTCTGATGCAAACACGCTGATATTCGTTAAGTAGGTCATATAACACGGGGCGTTGGGAGGGGGAGGTGTCGGGCGGGAAAAGAGGGCACTTACTCATGCCTCCTGCTAACAATCCCTCACCCCACATGTGAAGGGTGATGCCAGGCCACAGCTCTAGTCATGCATATCACCGAGGCCCAAACAGCAAGTGGGGATTTTTAGAACACTTGAGCTGTGACATCACTTTATTTCACGAGCCTGTTTATCCTTTTGAATCTGGGCCCAAAACCTTTTTTCCATATTGGCCTCTAAGTCATATAATACAAACAAGTCAAGTCAAATAAAATCCATGTGTTTCACCTGCAATAATTAAGCCTTTGTTTAACTCTGCTATCCTGGTTACTGCTGTTCTATCGGAACATGTTGTTGGAATTAGTTGGAGATTTTCTGTAAAAAATTTAGTTTTCTTTAAAATGTGGTCATGCTTAATGTTTAAAGATTTGGAAAAGTGGAAAAAATCTGTTCAAGTCCATCTGGGTTTTCTAGGAAACGTAAAAAATCTTGTCTGAAAATATGACAGTTACACAGTTTCTAACCTAGCATTGGTAAGTTTGGCACAAGGTCACTAAAGACACTGTCAATTTTATTCTAAAGGGCAAAGTCAAAGAACGGCGGCCGATCCTTGAGGGAAAAACTGGATAAAATTGGGCTGAACTTGCCGGCGGGTCGCAGAAAGGCAGCTAACGTCACCTTACTAACTGCTCTGGTGGAAGGTAAGCACCTTATGTCAGTCAAATTTCCACTATTGTTACTGTAAAACCAGCCAGATGGCAGAGTTTTAGCGTATTTCAGGAATTTCAACAACAGAATCTTTGGAGGATGTCGTTAAGTTCTACACTGAAAAGTGGATGTAAAGCTGGAAACACAAAACGACTTTTGCCCCAATTTGTAGTCTGAACAAGTCAATGTTACATGCTGAAAAGCACTATGAATTGACAGAAAATCACAGTGTATGATGCAATCTGTTCAGATTTGAAAAATCTTCTAGTCTTAAATTGCATTAAATCGGTATGAATTGGTTTGAATGACCTGCAACAATACAGAAAGTTTAATTGATTCTCGCTGTGCAAAATGCTGAACAAATTCTTTGGCTTGATTTTTTTGAGGTTCGAATGTCCTGATCTCGATCTTTTCTGTCAAAAGTCTAGTGTCTAAATTTTAATGGAGCATCTTGTAAACTATTAGTAGCTCAATACAAAACCAAAATACTTTGCGATCACATGCAAGGGCTGTAAATTTTAGCTCTACTGATTAATTGGCAATCTTTAAATTCTTGACATTTCATGTCCACCTTTTCGCATGAGAATAGCTAACCAATGAGTCACAGAGACATCAGCGCTAAGATCACGAGTTAACTAGCACCAGGAGCGATGCAGGATACTTTTAGCTTTCTCTTTTAATGTCACCATTCTCACCACTAATGGGAGCATGGGTCTGAAGCAGGAGCGTGACTAGAAGGCGTAGTTATATACAGACCTTCAAAGCTGAATTAGGGCTTGTTATCACATGTTCGCTAGCCAAGAGGAGCGACTGACCTTAAAGACGACTACTGTGAATAATGTGCTAGTCTATCAATAAGAGCCTGTTGGGTCTAGGGGACCATTAGACCCCTTGAGCTACAAAAGCTCATTAGAGATATGCAGTGTGACCACCGCAATCCACAAAAGAGAGAGTCTATTCATCTGAACTCATCTTAGTTTAGAGAGGAAACTAGTCTTTCTGTGAGTCATTTTCAAGTCGATGGATCTGATGGTGACTCATCTTTGTGGTGCCACGTGAGTCAACTGTTTCTCACCTCATCCTGTCTGCAGGTGAGGCCGTACACCTGGCAAGAGATTTTGGGTACGTCTGTGAGACAGAGTTTCCCGCGAAGGCCATCGCGGAGTACCTTGGCCGACCGCACGTGGAACGCAATGAGATCAACTCTCGCAAAACCATGCTTTTGGCAGCCAAGTGAGTAACTATCCCATTTCACATGAATCCCAATTCTTGAAGCATTAAGGTTAGGGTGGCCAAGCCCATTTTGATGGAGGCATCAAGGCTGGAAACAACCCCCCCTGCTTCTGAGGGTGTCTCCAGCGAAGCAGAACAGGCTTCTGAAATCTCTGCTTCATGGTTTAATACTTTAACTGGTCATCTAATCTTTCAGGCAAATCTGTAAGGAGTTCACCGACTTGCTGACTCAGGACCGATCTCCTCTGGGAAACTCTAGGCCGGCTCCCATTCTGGAGCCAGGGATTCAAAGCTGCCTGACTCACTTCGGCCTCATCACCCACGGCTTCGGATCTCCGGCCATCTGTGCGGCCATGACCTCGCTGCAAAACTACCTCAACGAGGCGCTCAAGCAGGTGGACAAAATGTACGTGAGTTCGACCGGAGACTCCTCGCAGGCTTCTTCCGACGGCTCCAACAAAGTAGACAAGATGGACAAACACAGAAAGTGAGGCTGAGGTCAAACCCGATTGGACCGTTTTGAATGCAATAACCGTTTTTGTAGTGGAATTACCTTTTTACCAGATCTGACTCTTCATCGTTGTCGTAGTTGTTGATTCTGTTTCCGTTCTGATTTGTTTTCCCACAACGAGATTACGCTTAAACTCGAAGCCCTCTTGGTTCACGTCTTGGTCTTCCAGCACTTTCTCCTCCACAAAGACTCAAACACATTTCAATGCTTAGCCTTAGTCGAGACTGTTCTTTATTGGGTGAACCCTGCGACGAGTCAGACAGTGTACAGGAAGTTGTCTTTCACAGGGGAACTGCAAAGAGGAAGTTGTTGAGTTTCCCAAAGACACCATTTCAAGAGTTGATGTGGATTTTCTTTTGCAACCAATCTGGGAGGAGGAAGTTTGGTTTCTTCCTGTCCTCCTCCTTGGTGCTGACCTCCTAATGGATTGCCAAGGATGTGATTATGTTTGAGACCTGTTCCACACTTGACTTGATTGGGCACAGTGTTATTGTTCTTCTTAGTGTGGGAGTGTTATTGGCACGAATGACGAGTTTTGTGTGCTTGGAAACACATGATTACTAAACAAAGATTTATCCACCGATCAGTGGATTTTACTATACAAGAAATGCTTGAGATGTATTTGGCGTAAATCTCCATTTAAAACGACCTCTGATTAAGTTAACATGATCAAATCAAACATCAAATATCGGATGGTGTGTGTGTGTGTGCATGTTGACCTTATTGTTCTCCTTTTTGATGCCTTTACGTACGACTAGAAGTTAAATGTTCCATGTGTCTTTCCCCAAATGTAAATATTTTCTAATTTATGTTGTAATTTAACGGGATTTGTAAATATTGGTAAAATTATGGTGTTTGGTTTCCACTTTTTAAAAATCAATCTGTTAAGCTTTTATAAAGGGTGTTTGTTTGTGTTCTTTTTTTATCATGTAGTGGTTAGGCTATGGGATCGATATTCTTTATAGAATTGTGTAATATTGATTTAAAGCTGTAGGAATAAAAACTCAACTCTTGATTTACATCGACCAAGACTCCCATTTATGGCGTTGAGTTGTGCACTTCACTACACGCGTGCCCTGCCAGTGAAGCATGTCAACATGGCTAATTCATGTGTATAAAGATTCCTTTTTAAAATAAATGGCAACAATGTTCACAGAAAGAAAAGTGGTCATCATTGCACTAAATTGGGAAAGCAGGTCAAGCGAAGGCTTTCCTCAGAAAAGAAGAGTGGGTTTGTGAACACCTGTATTAACCTTCCAATATTTGTGTTTTTCATTTGCTCGAAACAGACAGTTCCCCTCTTTTCATAAGCATGCTTATCTTGCAAATTGGCGTGACAGGACAACAGTTATGTGTGTGAGGTTTCCGCATCTCTCTTTTCATATTTAAATGCTCTACTGTGAAACTCGCAGTGCGGTTTCAATTGAAGTCACAGGACTGTTGAGAAGAGATAAACAAAGCCATGAGAGAATGTTGACCCAATGTTTTTCTTTTTTATTTACTGTACTGCTTTATTATTAATGCACCATGTGGTCAGATGTGAAACGGTTTATTCAAAGCCTTTTTTGTTTATGAAGTTTGCATGTAGATCTCTCTTTGTTTAAACCTCAAGTTTCAGATGACACCAGTATACAGATGCAACTATCACATCTCTTTATCAAAACTATCCCCTATCTTGTCTCGTTCTCACAGCAAGCGCTCCCAATTTCTCGTATGCAATGAAATCGCAGGTGTGCGTGTTTGTCTCTGTTGAGTGACTGACTCATGCAACTGAATTGACAGTAGAGCAAGTGTGAGCGTCTCCCTCAGAACCCGTTGGACCAGATGTGTGGCTTTGCCGCGCTCCCACAGTTGGCTGTAACTGCCTGCACTTACTCTGATTCTTTTCCTGCACAAGGCTGTAAGCTGAGACATGGCGACTTTGATGGACTTGCTTTGATGGTCGGCTGTAGGTGTTGGTTGCAGAACTTCCTCTTGTTCATGAAAGGTGTTGATCGGTGTGAAATGCGGACGCGGAAAGACACACACCCAAATCAACACACTTCGAACGTCCCGTGATGAGATGCCTACATGGAAGTGTTGGAAAAATATTGCATCTCTTTAAGAAAGTATGTCCTGAGGATGCATTGTGCTTGTTTAAACTGGCTGCAGCCCAACTCTGAAAATGACTACTGACATCATTAAAAACATATGGAGACAAACATGAGGCCTATTCTCTATGTTTAATAATAACATTATTGTCCTCATATTAAATCGTTACCATATTATTACATTTTGTCGGTTCAACAGTGCTAGTGTGTTCCAGGTGATAGCTAAACCATTGCTTACTAGGACAAGTCAAAAATCCCTTATTGCTTCAAGTTAAGGGTTTATTCAAATCACCAACCACTAATCACCCAAAAACTGAGATGTTTTTCAGCATTTACTCACGTTGCTGAGTCCAACGTTGCTGCTATCCAGTGACTTCATATCCAGTGATTCAGTGTTTTGTTGAAATATTAAATTTACATAAACATGCAAACATTTAATACTTTTAAAGGAATAGTTCACCTCAAGTTGTTTCAAACCTGTTTGAATTTCTCTCGAAAGAAGATATTTTGTAGAAGATATCTGAATAACCAATTAGTTTATTCTATGGAAGTCAATGGTTTCCATCAAATGTTTGGTTACCAACATTCTCCAGAATACCTTCTTTTGTGTTTGGCAGAAGAAAGAAACACATAGAGGTTTGTAACAACATAAGGGTGAGTAAAATATAAGAGAATTTCCATTTTTGGGTGAACGATCCCTTAAAGGTATAGTTCACCTTCAGTTGTTGGTCCCCATTGACTTGCATAGTTTTTTTTTTCATACTCAATGGGGACCAGCAACTGAAGGTGAACTATCCCTTTAAGTGGTCTAGATTTAGTTAATAATAGTCTCTTAACCTTAATATTTCATATTATTTATCAAATTATGTGCATGGAATTTAATTAGCCAAATAGCTGCAGGCATTAGGTCTCTTTCAGAAGCCGTGTTGCCAAGCTAATATCATCTCTTGTTTTCACGTTTTGCATGCATTATTGTTTATATATGCAAATATCCTTGAATCAAGTTGTTTTTGCAAGCCTTGATTGGTTGACCTATGCTAACAGTATGCTTCCGGATGACTACAAGCTGCAGAGCTTTATACATGCACAAAACACAAATCTATTCTCAAACTAAAGCTCAAGCACATAAATGTTGAGTTGCTAATGCTAAATTTGTTGTCAGTGGCTGTGCTTGAGTTAGCTCACATTACTGACTGGCAGCGTTGTGTTTTTTGTGTTTAAATTGGCAGTGATGTTTGCTTTCATGCTTTTATTTCTTGAATCCTGAGGCTATTTATATAGATTTCAGAGAATCTCTACTAGATGAAACGAGAATAGTAACCTACTTAGTTTTGTAACACATTTTCTTTTTTTATTTCTGCAAAAAAACACGCGTTTCCAGAAACGTCACAGTATGGTTTGGGTTAGCAGTCATTAGCAGCGACACCGATGGAAATAGAAACTCCAAACCACTGTAACCGCTCTTTAAGACACTTGCTTTAAATGGGGTTTGTAACTCCAGTGCCTGGATGTTTTTTTGATACTCATTCAGAAAGATGTTTCCGAATAAGCTCTTGTTTTCAGAACAATAGCAGCACATGTCCAACTTGGATGTTGTTGTACCGATGGTTTGCGAGAGCCAAGCCGAGGAATTGCTTGCTGGTATGAGGAGGCCAAATAATGGGAACATAAAAGTTGTTGGAGGGAGGGATGTGTGTGCGTCTAACAGGGGCAGGAACAACTAAGAATTCCTGCAGAAAATGCCGGGAATGAACTGAAATTACAGACAAGGAGGAATTCTTCTGCATGTTCTGGTGGAGCAGGAGCTTCCAGGGAGGAAATACTGTACAGACACTTATGGGAGTCGTTCTCAAAGAACAGTGTCTTGTGTTTTGGAACAATGGAAGACTAATGGGAACTACAAATAACTCTGTTTGTTTGTTTTTGTAGAAAACAACAACAACAACAACAACAACAACAACAACATAATTATCTATCAGAGACTTTCCTAATAAATCTATGAAGGATTTAGAATCATTCATTAAAATAATGATTTTATATATATATATATATATATATATATATATATATATATATATATATATATATATATATATATATATATATATATATTAAAATATATATATATATATATATATATATATATATATATGTATATATATATATATTAAAATATATATATATATATATATATATATGTATATATATATATATATATATATATATATATATATATATATTAAAATCTATGTTTTAAAAAAAATAATGGAACATAGAACATGATTGTGTGTTTGTGAAAATTATAAAATCATTTA
This sequence comes from Carassius auratus, assembly GCF_003368295.1. Classification (NCBI taxonomy): domain Eukaryota; kingdom Metazoa; phylum Chordata; class Actinopteri; order Cypriniformes; family Cyprinidae; genus Carassius; species Carassius auratus. Next base: position 189,111 of record NW_020524750.1, on the reverse strand, counting down.
AAATAATTCAGGGCATTATTTTAAAAATAATTTATTTTTGCCATTTTTAATGTAATTTTTATTTATTTATTATTATATATTTTTTTTAAGATAATATTCAGTGGGGACATACAAAGATTTTTTTTTTCCTGTTAATTATTTCAGTAGTAAATCATAATAGACCCAAACAGTACACAATATTTTCTGTTCCTGCTTCTTCATAATTTGGTAAATTCTGGTAGCATTACATCTGGTAAAACACATTTTAAATTAAATAAAATTTAATTATTTAATAAATGTAAAAAAAAAATATTTCAATCAATTTTATTTTACATTAAAAAAAATTATTATGTTTTTATATTTAATCCAATGAAGATGTGTCTTTTTATTATTATTTTTTTTCCCGATAATTTTTCCCTGTCATATTAGTAGTAAGTGATAGTAAGAATTAATTTTGTAATAAGGTCAATACTAAACAATGGCAGTGTTTCCTGAAAATGACCCATGTCTGGTAGGATGGATCGTGTAAAGTATCATGAACTGACTCTTCTTTTCCTCCTTTCTTGGACAAGTTCTGTGGGAAAGCGATGGTCTGCCTGCAGCACCCAAACACCCCCTCCCTCCCTCCCTCCATCACAACACATATTGCCAATTAGCCTGCGCTCTTGCTAACGAATCCAGGGCCTCCTCACCCCTCCACGGCAGACGGCAGATGTCCGTGTTTCTGCGGGAAGCGTCCACTCCGCCACACGGACAGAGGCGTCAAGATGGCTCTTGCTTTCTTAGAAACCACCATTACCTATTTTCCTGCACAGAAAAATTACTCTAAGTCTCACAGGACATATCCAGCTTAATTAAAAGCATCTGTCCCTGCTAACGATATGCAGCTAGTCCTGTTTATTCTCCTTTAATGCACTAAACAGCGCTAATTAAAACAACCTGGCTGAATTCTCTGGCCAGCCTTGGAGCCATTATCAGATGCAAGGGATTTCTGGTTTCTAAGAGTACTTTGTTCATTCTTTTCTACAAAAAACACTTCCTTGTTGTAAGTAATTGTCTCTAATTGTCTTAAATTTGATGCACAAAAATAAGGCCATGTACTGTAAGTCTGTTCAAAAGTTTACGTTTTTTTTTTATGTTGACTCCAAATTATAGATGTATTTTCTGTTTCAACAGTTCAAACGACTGCTATCAAATCTTGTTGGAAAACAGTCAGATTCTATTGATTAGATGGTTGATGTTAATCCTGCATGTTCAGCTCCTCCATATGTTTGATTCCCATGGTCCCGGGATGCTTGTTTAAGATGCAATGCTTGATGTGATGATCAGTTTAACTCCCACTTGGAAAATATATGTGTCCTTCGTGAAAAACAATTCAATGAGGTCCGTTATTTACACATATTTTTTGATTCAAAAGTGTTTTTTTTTTTTTTTTTTTTTTTTTTTTAATGCAAGGATGCATTAAGTTGATCCAAAGAAGCAGGAAATTCATTTACATTGTTACAGAAGATTTCTGTTTAAAATAAGTGCTGTTATTTTGAACATTTTATTCAACGAATCCCAAAAATTCAAATGCCTCATGGTTTCCACAAAGATATTCGGCAGCACAACTGTTTTTAACATGTGACACTGAAGACTGGAGGAATGATGCTGGAATAAATAATATTTTAAAATATATTCAGACAAAACACAATTATTTTAAATTGTAAAAGCGTTTCAGTTATTACTGTATTTTCATTCAAGTAAATGCAGCCTTGATGAGCAGAAGAGACTCCTTAAAAGATACACAAATACAAATCCCAATGACCCCATTCATTAGAACAGTATTGTATATACATTAGCTTTTATCCTTCCAAAAAACAACTTTTTTAGAGAGTCTTTCACAATCCAAGTTGTGTTATCCAAACCTTCTTGTTAAAACTTTATGCAAAACAGGTCTATAGTTAGTACCTATTTACATATGCCTTCCAGCTAATCTATAAATCTCACATAATTTAATTGTGTGTATATATATATATATATATATATATATATATATATATATATATATATATATATATATATATATATATATATATATATATATACACTCAATTTTTTTCCTGTTTATTTAAAAATGTTTAATTTGTTTTCCACTTTTTCCATAACTGATTCAAAAGGAAATGTTTTCAGCTGATAATTTGGTTTCCTCCTCCACCATACACATCAGGTTTATCTATTTTGCGTTCTCTGACTGATTTGTACTCTAGCTCCTTTGGTTACTGGAACGTTGTTTGAAAACGCTGTTACAATGTTCCTCATCAAATGTGTGCAATTCTAACTGTTGGTGTTTTAAGCCCCTCCCTCCAGCCGTTTGTTTTGACTTCCTGTGGAGGGGAATCAGGCTTGGTTCACAGTATTTCTCCTCCTCGACACAGATAACATGACACCTCTCATTATCTCTGCATCTCTAAAGCCAATTTCATTTTCCACATGAGTCTGAAGAAGCTTTTAGGAACCAAACCAAACGGGTTGTTAAAGACCATAATTGAGTAACTATCAACATTATTTTCCAGCATCATCAATCAGGATTGCACATGGATTGCATCTTTATGCCATTTATTCATTCAAATTTGATTTCTTAGGTTGTTCTTTCAAAGCTCAGAATATGTTTTCGGGCTCAATTTAGATGTTACTGGGATTATAAAAAGACATTTTTTCAAATGACTGAGAAATAAAAAAAATCAAAAATTGGTGAAAATGAACCTTCATCTTCACGTGTCTAGTTCGGCCAAATTTTGCTTTGCATTCATCAGGTCCCATTTCACCAGAACTGGTTTATTTACTGTAACAGCAACAGATGTGAACGTGTCTTTGAATAATGCAATAATTATGAATAATGCAATGCTAATGAATAATCCTGGATAAATGTCCCCTAACATGGAAAGGTCCCTGTTTAAAGGAGTCTGATTGTAACTGGCAAAGCTTTGTTGTCATGCAAAACAGTGACATCTGCAATGTTCAGACTTTTATTAACTGAAACACAATAACTCTAAGTTTTAATTAAAACTTTGAATTCTTCTTATTATTATTATTGCAATGATTATACAATAGCTAGAATTAACTGTGGATTTTTTTTTCTGTGCCATGCGTTTTAGTAATATGCTCTTAAACTGAGCAATGTTTTTAAGTTTAGTGAGATATGTTAATGTTAATGGGCTGTTAGTGTTAAAGGAATAGTCCACCCAAAACTTGCTCAGCAATGAATGCTCTGCAGAGAATGGGTGCCGTCAGAATGAGAGTGATAAAAACATCACAATAATCCACAAGTAATCCACTCCAGTCCATCAGTTAATGTCTTGTGATGCCAAGACAAAACTAAATGTTTTAACTTTAAACCATTGCTTCTGGCTAAAATACGAATCCATTAAAAGTGAAAAAGTCCATCATCTGTCGTCTCACACATCAAAATAGTTTTTTAAACTGTGCTTGATCTGTGCAGTTTTCTCTCCTGATTCAGACCAGTCCACTTTTTCACTGGTCTAGAGTTGTGAATTATAGAAGTATAAGGGAGACGTGAGCTTTCATGAAACAGTTGACTAACTCACTGAGCCAGTTACTAGGAACGAGATCCCGTGGTAAGCACCGTGTGGAAGGCTGCATTGGAAACGTAGAAAGACAAAGAGTGCCTAAAGGCGTAGACCAGTCTTTATGGTTCAGCGAAAGGTAAAACTCATTACTCGTTCTGCCATCTTCAACCAGCTGTCTTACTTGACTAAAAAGAGGTCTCGAGGCCTTCCGCCTTCATACTGATAACACACAAATTTGGAACTAGTTAAGTGAAAGAAGACAGTGATGCAGAACAGAATAGACTTAAACTAGCACGTGAGGAATCACTTACAGATAGATCGTGAACAAATTCAGGCTGGCTGATAATGGCTTTTACTGTTTTTTTAAACGGGATATTATAATTTTTCTTCTTCAGAATTTCATGTTTAATTCAATGTGATACCTGTTCTTTCTTTCTTTTTTCACTAGCAATTTCTAAATTAAAATTTTCTTCTGTGTAAAAAATAAAGAGATTTACAGTAAAGGAGTTTTAAAACTAAATATAATTTAAAATTAAAATATATAAATTCAATAAAGATATTCAAAATTATTTTTTAAGTACACAAGAAAGTTTTCAATAGAAAATATTATTTAAGCTTCAATATTTCATGATTAATTCAATGTTACTTGTTGTTTCTTTGTAACTGTTTGTCAGTTTTACTTGTTTTTATAACATTTTAGATTTTTTTCCCCCAGTGTAGATATAAAAAAACTTATGTTTGTAAAAATTAAGATTTGAGTTGCAATCTCTTCAGAATCTCCAGAGGAGGTACATGGCGAGAAAAAAAAAATCGAATAATAGGAGACAGAATCAAATCTCCATTTAGTTTTATCAATGTGTAGGAGATGCAATGCAGATTCTTAATTTGGGGAGTTTTCTCAAATTTTATTTTCCATAATTATTCTCATTCATCCACGTCAGAGCAGAACATCCATTACGTAAAATCCATTCATTTCTCCTCTTTCTAATTTGAAGCGTTGACGTTTCCTCCAAGAACCCCACAGTTTAAATGCACTCATGTGAATACCAAAATTAGCAGTGACTTAAAGTAGGGCTCTTTCCTTCAAGCTCTCACAATAAACAAAAACAACAAATAACCACAAAAAAATGGCATCTGGTGCAGTAAACATGCCACACTTTGTCTAAAAGCTGGAATGAATCTCACAGACATTAAGTGTTTCCAGTCTAGGGTGAATCATGGCTCAACCACACTCATTTCCTGTATGTGTTTATCTGGGGGGCGTGTTAGCTGTCCGGGCTTGTTTTCAGCGCAAAACTGGGTGGAAAGTGGGAGGATGACTGTAGCTGGAGTATCTGGTTTATTTAAAGAGAGAGAGAGAGAGAGAGAGAGAGAGAGAGAGAATGTTCGATTTGAAAATTCAAATCGAATCCAACTGAAAAATGAACATTCCGTCAGCAGTTACATCGTGGAATGTCCAGCGGAATGTTCATGTTGCTGTTGAATGGGCCGCAATGTTCTTAAAATCATCAAATGTATCACAGTTTTATTTTTAGGGCGAACTGTATTGAAAACGTTAGGTTCCAGAATCAGCACCATCCAGTGTAGGCTAGAATGATTTTCATGCAGATTCAGAACTTGATTACTAAACAGTCCTAAAGGTCAATGGTAGTGAAGATGGACAGCGCCAGTCTTTTTCAAACTACACTGTAAAACAAGTAAATGCAAAGTATGTTTATAGGCGGTTAAATACATTCGGCATGACATGATGATGCCTATGTGTTTGCTGGAGGTGAACTATACTATAGATGTACTGAATTACTCTGGCTTTGTTTGTCTTTTGTTTAGGTGCTGTTTGACACATTCCAGGAGAAAGATTTCTGGCAGAAAAAGCTGCATGCTGTTGAAATCTGTCTATGCCACCTTGTCAGAAGGTTCCCGTCTTTAAATAACAATGAGAACGAAAGCAAAGAGCAAATTCTTTATCGGATCTATCAGAATGATACTCCATTCTGTGTGTGTGGATGAGGGTGAGACCGGTTTTTCATTTTTAAAGGAATATTTTTCCCAAGTGAAGATTCGGTCATCATTTACTCGTGTCTTTCCAAACCCATAATACTTTCGTTGTAGCATGAAGATACTTTGAAGAATCTCTAAACTCATATTTTATACCAAGATATGTAAAATAAATAAATTAATAAATAAATACCATACATGTGTGTTTTTTTTTAGCATAAAAAGCAAAGCAAGATATTTTTGAAGAATCTCCAAAGTGCTATTTTCTATGCGGCAAAATAATAATAATCAAATATATAGACAAATAATCACCATCCTAATCATAATAATATTTTATATATATATATATATATATATATATATATATATATATATATATATATAGAGATAGAGAGAGAGAGAGAGAGAGAGAGAGATTTTGAAGATTTTGCTAACTGCTATTTTCAAAAACAAACAAATAAATAAATAAACAGAAAAACAAACAAATAAATAAATAGCATGCAAAAAAACATATGGATATTTTGAAGAATCTCTAAAATGCTCTTTTCTATACAGCAAACTAATAATAATATAATAAATACATCACTTCTATTATCAGTCAATAAGAAATGCATCATAAAAGCAATGTAAAACTAGTCCATACAGTTTGTGACCTATATAGTCATTAACATCATAGAATATTTCTCATTTTATTCCACATAAGAAAGAAAAGTATACAGTAGTGAAATGAGCGTGAGTAAATGATGACTGAATTTTGATTTCTGGGTGAGCTAGTCCTTTAAAACAAACGCTTTAGTGAAAGAATAGACTAAACATCTGGGGAGCCAATATTTGTGGTTCACTGAGATTCTCTCAGTCCAAAATGTTTTGAAATTCAACTCCCTAGAAAATATGCTGGAATGCAATGGAAAGATGAAAAAGCAAACTCAAGCAACGCTACAGTTAATGTTACAGTAGAGTAGACTGGCATGCCGGGCGCAGGTTTGTTCTCACTTATTTAGTGTATTTTGTGTGTGTGCTTCAACCAGCATGCACCTGTCCGATCTCACTTGACACGGCTAAACAAGCGTGACTACTGCACACAGAGTCTGCTGACACACACACACACACACTTCTGCAGATAGACACGAATGTATCAGACGAACTAAAACAAACACATGGGGAAAACAGATACAGAGACTTGAGTGAGAAAGAGATGGACAGATTGTAAAGAAAGTGTAAACCAAGTGAAACAGTTATCTTGGAAATGTTCAGCAGCGTGCCTCCAACTGCTCTCAGATCCGACAAGATACAAAACGAAGATATCGCAGTGTGAATATTTCTCTTTAAATTCTTTTAAGATTAAATGATAGGAGCTACAATCCATATTATTTTAGGCTATACTTTATTTTTTTGAATATAGCTGATAAAAAAAATAATAATAAAAAAAAAATTTATAATTATATATAATATTTTATATATATATATATATATATATAAAATGTAAATGCTTTTATTATTTATTTTTATTTTATTATTATTATTATAACAAGACTTAATATGTGACTTCAATTACAGTTATCTTAATCATATCTTGTTATAATAATAATAAAATAAAAATAAATAATAAAAGCATTTACATTTTTTTACAAAATAAATAAATAAATATGTAACTGCCTGAACAGACCTGTGCCCTTTATTTATTTATTTATTATTTATTTCACATTGTTTTCTTTGTTACTACCATTCATACTCTTCTGTTGTGTTGCACTTTCATATTATGTATTTATCAATAAACTGATTGCTCAACATTATTTACACAAGAAATAAAAAAAGGTAAATATTTCACTAATATATTGTTGATTATTATTTAGCAATGTCAGGTCCAGTTTAACTGATTGCAAATGTATATATGTATATATATATATATATATATATATATATATATATATATATATATATATATATATATATATATATATATATATATATATATATATAAATTACTACGGGTAATTTTAAGTAACTGTTCCTGGTTCATGAATTTGTGAATCTTTTTACTGACTCATTTAAACGAACCGGTTCTTGAGCCATTTGTTCACGAATCACACATTACGGATAATGTTGCGTGAAACGGTTTCACGTGGATTGTTTGTGGAAAGTTTTCCGACTTTCAAAATTTTAAGTCATCGTTGAGCACTTTTACTTTGTTGCGGTTTCGAATATTTTAGTCCAGCCTGATCCCACACTATTTCATACATATTTTATGAGTTGCACAATTCGTATGAATTTGTACGAATGCCTACACCCAACCCCGCCCCTGAACCTACCTGTCACTAGGGTCTAGACAAATTGTACACAATCGGACGAGTGAGTTAGCCACCTCGTAAATGAATTGATCGTGAGATAGCATTGTTTCGTCTCGTAGCTTGTCTGGAAGCTTGTGAATGTCGACAATTCTGACTGAACGAAATCAGACTCGTTTGACTCATCTATTCAGAGACAAAGTATGCACGTTAATTAAAAGAAACGTTAACCGAAAGCTCCTGTAAGGTTCCTGAACTCTGAGCTTGGCTGGATACATCACTCTCTGCTTTTGTTGAATGATAAACGGAAGTTCAGACACAATGCTTTCTCCTTTCACAGAAATAGAAAGTCACGTGGGACTGGATGGACATGAGGATGAGTAAATGATGCCAAAACTGTCATTTTCCAGCGAATTATCGCATCTTTCAAAGCATATGTGTTGAAAACATTTCCCGTTCTCCTCATTGAGCAATGTAAGCACACATCAGCTGTCAGAAAATCATCCTCTTCTTTTGTGTGTCACTGTCACAGCAGCTTAGTTGATCTTTAAGACAGTTACTATGAATATAACAACCACTGCTGTGAAGACAGGCAAGAAGACCAGAAAATCCAGTTTGCAGAAGTGTGGAGTCCCTCCCAATGCCTTTTTCTCAGATGTGTGTGTGTTTGTGTGTGTGTGTGTGCTTTCTCTTTATCGCAGATAAATTAGAACTCGACTCCTTTCATGTTGCGTTGGTTTGTCATTGTCTTGGGTGTGAGAAACCAATCCAACTGTTCAGATGCAATGACTCACTCATTCAGGGCATCATGGGCAGGGAAGCACACAGAAGAACAAGGTGTGCTGGTTTTTGGCAGATGTTTCAGCACAAGGAGCAGATCAGCTATTGGGAAATCACATTTCTGTGTGGTGGTGACAAACACAGTGAGGAAAGATATATTATTGTTTATGATTTCCAGTGAAGAGTTGCAGAGAATATATTCCGCTATTGCTTGTGTGAGTTTGTGGCAGTCTTCCAGTTTGCACCGCACAAAGTGATTTTTGTACTCAGTATTTTTTAAGAACAATTTTTTAAGAACGAATATATAACACGATTAAATGAAGATGAAGCAAAACAACAAGATATTGAGTCTTGTTTTCTGTTAAATTAAACCTTCAACTGCAAAATATCTGCCAATGTAGTAAGTTCATTGGCAGAAATTTAGCAGTTTAAGGTTTCAAAACTTTCTTTTTGCTTCTCAAGTGAATGGATCTTAATGTTGACAGAATTGTTCCTAGTGAGCTCCCACCATAGGCTGTATTTAAAGAAATGTGGAAGGAATTACCTAAAAAAAAAAAAACATAAAATGTTAAGCCCGTTTATGGAAAAGGCAGTTTTATAAAGCTTTGTGATTAGCTAATGCGTTTAAAAAAAAATAAAAAAAATAAATAAAAATTACAAATTATAAATTAAAGATGGTGGAAGAAGCAAGCAATATTATTATTATTATTATTATTATTATTATTATTATTATTATTATTATTATTATTATTATTATTATTAATTATTATTATTATTTTTTTACTTTATTTATTTTCTTTTTTTTTACCTCATTAAATAATTATTTAACTGAAAAAAATATAAATATATACTTAAACTTGAAACTTATTGAACAGTGGGTTACGAATGCAACATTTCAAATTCTCATTTAGTTTAACTTTATGTTCTAAAATAATATAAAAATGGAAATAAAAATAAATAAAATTATACATACACGTATTACAAAAAAAAAAAAAAAAAAAATTGTAAAAGTGATAAAAAAAAAAAAAATTACTAAAATTTTAACTAAACTTCAAATGAAGAAACATTTTTGAAAAAACTTATAAATATTAATAAAATAGTATATAATATCCCAGTGATACTAAAATAACACTGGTAGCTTATTCACTGCATGATTTGTACTTCAGACATGAATGAGACCTCAAATGTCAGGACTCTTATGAATATGTGTGCAGTTTTCTAAGTCAGTTGATTTGGTGGATGATAAAACGGGCGGTAACCGCTCTGCGACGCCCTGCCAGCCACCCACAACACCCTAACACCGCAGCGGAGAGTTTATCAAACACAGCTTGCATCTGAAAATATACTGATCTAGATCTCACATAATTGCATTTAGCATTTAAACCCAGCCGGTGTGTCACATAGCGTCCTCAATAACGGCAGAAGTATGAGAGTTCAGGTCTGAACGTGTCAAGCTGTGACATGTTTTGCTGAATTGCACAGTAGGTTTAAGACAAGATGTGTAACCCTTTACAGGCAGCGTGAGACAAACAAAGCCCTTAATTCCTCTTAATCAGCCGAAAGGATTTACAAAACCAGAGAATACAAATGTTTCCGGATGCTTCCAAAATACGTGGAGTTAGGTGAGATGTTAATCGATGACAGGATCTCCGTCTTCTGAAATTAGAACGTTTTTCCTTTCCTTGTCATTTTCTCATTCTGTCATGGTCTGTTGTAGTCATTCATGGCATATAAAGGCTTGCTTCATGGATCTTCAGGAAGTGAACTCTCTGACCTCCAGAAGTCATCTAGAGCTATGAAAGACACTGACTTTCAACTAAGACAAGACAATGAATTAGATAATAATTCATTATTTTGAGGTAGATTTACAGATTTTAAGATCGAAAGTGTGGATCTTGGATCAAAATAATAATAATGCCAAAATAATAATAATAATAATAATAATAATAATAATAATAATAATAATATAAAAATTAGATCAACAATAAATCTCAATTTATTATTATTATTATTATTATTATTATTATTATTATTATTGTTCCTTATGACATAATAATAAATATAAAAATAAAGGTATTTAAAAAGTATGATTAAAATAATAAATTAAAATCTCAGTTTAAGATAATAATAATAATAATAATAATAATAATAATAATAATAATAATAATAATAATAATAATAATAATAATAATATAAAAATTAGATCAACAATAAATCTCAATTTATTATTATTATTATTATTATTATTATTATTATTATTATTATTATTATTATTATTATTATTGTTCCTTATGACATAATAATAAATATAAAAATAAAGGTATTTAAAAAGTATGATTAAAATAATAAATTAAAATCTCAGTTTAAGATAATAATAATAATAATAATAATAATAATAATAATAATAATAATAATAATAATAATAATAATAATAATAATAATAATAATAAATATTTTTGTGGTGCATTTACTGATTTTGAAAGTGTGGATCTGGGACAAGATTACAACAACAACAACAATAATAATGATAATAATAATAATAATAATACAAAAATACATAAGAACTATTTGACCGAGATCCACAATCAATTTCTTATTTTGTATTATTTTAATAATATATATATATATATATATATATATATATATATATATATATATATATATATATATATATATATATATATATATATATATATATATATATATATTTTTTTTTTTTTTTTTTTTTTTTACTATCCAAATAAAAAATAAACTATTACAATATAAACATAAAATATTTTAATATCTTATTCCATAAAATGAATGACTTCAGTAATTATTTATATAAATTTAGTCTGACTAAATTTTGCCCCAAGTAATAATTGATGTTACTGTATGTCACTGTAGACGTCAGTGCCAGCGAAGAGCTTGAGATGAAATATGAGACGTGATGTGGAAGGAAAACAAAAGACAAATACAAAAAGTAAATATCCCTGGATAGCATTATTTTGCATCATTTCCAGTCAAGCTGTAATTTTTCAGAGGATGCCATTAAATAGTGTGGATTTAAGATTCATAAAAATGCCAGCTGAAATTAGGAATAAAATGGCCAATTCCACCACACAATGCATCTAATTAAACAAACCAGTTGCAACGTTTAAAGTGTTTTTTTTTCTTCTTTTTATGAAAGTTAGTGAAACATCCAGCATTTTTTCTTGCAGTGTTCATGCTTGCACAAAAAAAAAAATGATGCTTTCCAGATGATGCGCCCGTTCACAGATGTTGATCTAAAAAATGATCAAATAAATATCTGCTACTTTTATTTCCCTTTCTGTCCGCTGATGTTTATTTTAGACATTCTCTAGTCTGCAGTATCACTGTGTTTGTCTTTTCTTCTCAGTTTGGCACGAAAGCTCTTCGGCGAGCTATGCTAGGCCAGACCGAGCGCTATGCTAACGGACAGAGCCTGTTTTGTGTACTTGGCCTAAAGGGTGAGGTCAGGCAAATCTGGGGCAAGACAAGGAGGTCAGAGGCAGTTGAACGGAAAGCGTGTGAAGGTGATCTGCCGATACTCGTTGTTTGTGTTTGTCTGTGTGTGTCTGGGGGGCTGAAGCAGAGGAAGTGGATGAAAGAGGCAAAGCCAGGACAAGGGTGGGAAGGGAGCTGCGTGTAAACATCCTGCGGGCAGCGGGACTCGTCCTGGGAAATATTTGTCTTAACTGGTAACGCAAAGAGGCAGCCAAAGCCTTCATCTGGCCCTCAGCTATTTTCTCAGAAAATCTGGAGGGACGAAGGCCAGAGAGGAGATGGATCGAGAGAGAGTACAGTGATGGGTAAAGAGCAAAGACGTCATTTACAGTGGGAACATGGAGGATTTTGTCCCCACCACTTTAGGTCTCCGAAAAATTGTGTTTTGTCTTGTTGCATTAGCATATTTTTTTAGTGTCAAGTATAAACCAGTTAAAAAGTTTTTTACATTTTTCAAAGACGTCTCCATATGCTCACCAAAGCTGCATTTATTTGATCAAAAATACAGTAAAAGCAGTGATATTGTGTGAAATTACTATTCCAATTTTAAATAACTGTTCTCTATGTGAATATATGTTATCATTTATTACTTCGATCAAAACTGAATTATCAGCATCAGTACTCCATCTTTATTATCAATGTGGAAATAATGTGTTGCTTTGTATTTTTGTGGATCTTTTGATTAATAAAACCTTTTTTTAAAAAGCATTTATTTGAAATAGAAATATTTGTACTGTCATATCTGATAAATTGAATGCATAATTAATAATAAAAACAAAACTAAGCCTATTGATTTATATATATATCTTTATATGTATATTTTTTTCTTAATTGCTTAAAGCACTTAAATTTCCAGATCATAGACTCTTTATTTATTTATTAAAACCTTATGATATTGTAAAATGAATGCACACATCAAGATGCATGTCTGATAAGTAAATACATTTTTAACTGTGGTAAATATCATCTTTCTAATAATTATGATATGTGGCATATTAATTTACTCCCCTTTCTCCCACACTATTTTTTCGGCAAACGTCTGTGGTTGTAGACCAATCGGAGAGGGCGAGAGGAGGCGAGGAAGATGGATGTAGACAGGCGATGTTGGTGTTGTGGGCGAGAGACCGGAGGGCCGGGCGTTCAGGCGTGAGGGGTGACGGGCATCATGGGAGCCCGAGGGCGGCAGCGAGCAGTGCTGGGGGTTTGGGGCTTCTGGAGGTGGAGAAAGTGACCTGCAGGTCTCATCTGAAGAACATTGCAGAGGGCTTTCGGGAGCTCATCTGACACTTTGCATGCTTTTCAAGGGTGATACACACAAACGCAGAAGGAAACGATCACATCTTGTAGCTCTCACACAATGTACATGCTTACACACGGTCATACGTGTGGACAAGTGCATACATCAGCTGCACAAGATCCTCATTACTGAATAAAGCGTGACATAAAGGAGCATGCATTTATTTCTCATGTATGAATGTATGTCTGTATGAGATCAAGCCCTGTGGTGTAGCTGTTCCTTACACTGATTAAATCACACCGTGCATTCATATTACATCCATCTCAGAATACATGGAAAATGATGCTTATGTTTGGTGATATTTGTGCACGCTTGTGTTTAGTTGATATTGTCAATTTATAGAGAGCACAGTGGCTGATATAATGCACATACATTTTTCTAAAACAATTTAATAATAGACAGCAAGATGTACCGTGAAATATTTGTAAAATACTCCAAAAAACTACATTATATATTATACATGGATAATGATGTTAATGTTTGGTGAAACAGTGCTTTAGTTTTGTATGCTTGTGCACAGCTGCTGATGAAATGTAGAGAAATATTTAAAGTATAAAACAATATATATTTGTAAATATTTAAATAAATATTTTACATTTTCCTCCACAATTTTAAAATTTATTAATAATTAATTATAATAGTATTTTAATATTTTGCATGATCTTTTTTTATACTTTCAGTTTCCATTTTAACTGTAGTTTAAGTTTTGGCAATTTGTGCTTTTGGCAATTTTGTTATAATTGTTTAAAAATTCGAATTGGCTTTATTTTTATTTCAGTTTCAGTTTTATACGTTTTAACACTTTAATACTTAAATTTTTGTTCTTTATAAGAATTTTTCATTGTATTAACGTGAAACAAAAATTAAAATAATATGCAACATATTTTTTTGTGTTACAGAGACTAGATGGGATGTCCTGCCACATACTGGAAAGGTTTATATATTAAGATATACCTGGGAAATATTTTTCCTCATTTGTGAAAAACTAAAAAAGTAAATATTATTATTATTTATTTATTTAATTTAATTGCTGTTTTCTATAGAATGACCCTAAATTAGTGTGTGTTTATTCAAGCAATAAGAGTCAGTTCTTAGTGTAATTATTTTACTGTTATTTGAATAGTGCTGTAATTCATTCACAGAACCTGAACATTTGCCTTCATCATTTTAGATATCAGCACATTCCTGCTGATCTTTTGCAGTTGACCCTTTGGAAAGGTTTTTGATCAATCACTCTTAAACACACAGAATACCTTAGCAACTGCATAGCAAGGCCCTAGCAACAGGCAAATATCACTCACTTTTCTTAAGAGTCAATGTAGAAGTCTAGTTGTAACCTTCATGCTGTGTGCTGAGCCATTTTGAGACAATGCTGAGCTGGAGAGAGACGTGTTTAAACACGCAGAGTTTCACTGAAGGAAAAGTGATAGAATGGAAGAAATTAACACACACACACACATAACACACATTACACACACACACACACAAACAAGTTTGTTTTTGTGCAAAGTGGGTTCATCCCATAGGCGTAATGGTTTTTGTACTGTACAAACTGTATTCACTTTCTCATATCTTCTTTATGTATTAAACATATGCATCTTTTGCCAAGCATGAAATGCAGTTAAAGGAAGCAAACCAAGACAATTTATCACAGTTTGTCTCTTCTAATCGTTCGCATCTGGAATACAGTGGCGCTTTTCGCAATCAACTCGGATTCATTTTTACGACAGAGGAAAATATCATAGACGGAAATAGAGAAGAAACTTGAGTCTCACTGCATGCTTGTGATCTTAAGTAACACAAATCACACTCAGGTCATCCAAGATTAGGATGAGTTTGTTTCTTCATCAGATCTGGAGAAATGTAGCATTGCATCAGAGTCTCATCAATGGATGCTCTGCAGTGAATGGGTGCCGTCAGAATGAGAGTCCAAACAGCTGATAAAAACATCACAATAATCCACAGCGCTCCAGTCCATCAGTGAACATCTGGAGAAGACGAAAGCTGTGTGTTTGTGAACAAATTCATCAAGAAGTTTTGACTTTAAATGGTTGCTTCCGGCCAAAAATCTAGTTGTCCAGAAGTGATGGTTTAAAGTTAAAACATCTTAATGCTGGATTTGTTTCAGCCTTTGTTTTCTCCAGATGTTAATGGACTGGATTGGTGTGGATTACTTGTGGATTATTGTGATGTTTTTATCAGCTCTCATTCTGACGGCACCCATTCACTGCAGAGCATCCATTGGTGAGCAAGTGATGCAATGCTACATTTCTCCAAATCTGATGAAGAAACAAACTCATCTTCATCTCGGATGGCCTGAGGGTGAGGATATTTTCAGAAAATGTTATTTTTTCCCCTTTAAATTAATATTTTTTTCCCAAAACGATAATTGTGTTATTTCCTCTTTCTCAGTCTCCTTCCAAACTCATGATTTTTGTAGTATGTATTAGTGTTTTGATGCTATATTTTAATGTTTGGTGAACTATTGCTTCAAATAATTGCCAGAACAGAATGTATCTTCATGTTGTCTGAAATGTGCAGCTTCCACGTCTGACATACAAGTCCTTCTATGCTCTGCAAGTGGAAAGGGGGCATTATGCAAGAGCCTGTGGTGTTGGAAGGGCAAATTACAACGCTGTCTCTTCCAGTGAGCATCACATTGTCACACACACTCCCTGTCCTTCCCCAGAGCTCAGTGTAACCCTGAAGAACACACACACACACACACACACACACACACACACACACACACACACACACACACACACACACACACACACACACACACACACACACACACACACACACACACACACACACAACGTATTGGCACAGAGCAGGCATTGCACACTATAAAACACAATTTCTGTTAAAATGTAATGGAGTTAGACAGGCTGTTACACTCTTGGAGGACTAACATGATGAAGAACTTTACCACCAGAGTAGCTGGATGTTAACCAAGCTTTATTTAATCGCCAGTAAGACTTAAAAAGGAACAAACCACCAAATAAAAAATTAAAAAATCTGTACCAAAACCTAGTGCACTGCCTTGCTTTTTACTCCCTAGGCTGTTACCTCAGGATTCATTCTAACTAATAAAAACATCTTTAGTTAGGAATTACAATTTGAAATGTTGCAGAGCTAACATTGTAACATTGTAATATATATATTTTAAATTTTGCATATTTTATAGTATGTATATAAATTGTGTGTTGTATAATTTAGACTTTAGGTTTTTAAAATAGTTTTAATTTTTGTATTTTGTTTTATTTTAATTTCAGTTTATGTTTTTGTATTTTACAGTGTTTTTGTGATTTCAATAGTTATTTATTTATTTTTTAAATAAAAATGCTCAGTATTTCTATTTGTTTTATTTGTATTTTTAGTTAATTTAGAACATTGTTAATCTAAATGAAAGACTTTATCTGTTTTAACAAAAATGTTTCAGTTTTTAATTTTAGTTAAATATAACAGGCTAACCCTGACATAAAAAGAATATTTTATATATTATTTTATATTATGAGTTATTATTATTATTATTATAACCTGGACAAAACAATGTATCCTGAAGTAGATTAGTAATACAATTTTATAGATTATTTTTTTCCAGGCTAAATTAAGTGCATTTATAATCAACCGTTTTTAATTGCTATGGTCTGCCATTTGAAGCACTGTATATATTTTTATATATTTTCACTGGACTTTTACATAATTTGGCCAAAATGAAGTTTCTTGGCAGGCAGAATGATGTTGCACTCTCCATTCTTGATCAGTCTTTGCGTTGGGACTTAGGAGTGCACTTACGGTTTGATGACATGCTGTTGACGGGTTTTGAAACACAGCCATACTGTAAGAACAGAGAAGGCAGAAAGCTTCCAATGAAACCGAAACAGTTCATTTTTATTATCTCTCTATCTATCCATCTTTCTGTCTTCCCTTTGGCCATGCAGATGAGTCTTGTGAAGATTAATTAGTAAATGAACTGAGCCTCCTGCCGTAGGAGGTGCACTCAGTCAGATCTAAACAGAAGCTTTCTCAAGTTCCTTTGGGGAGGGGGACCTTTTAATTGAATTATCATTACGCCCTGTCCTGATTATTCTCTTTGCATTGTCCTCCATCATGTTAGACGTCCAGCCTTCAGCGACAGCTCATGAGTTTAATGAGTAGAGAGGGAAACACACGTACATGCATGTTACCCCTCTTTAGCTGCCTGACCTCAGAAATTTACAGTAAGGCACTCTGTGAATAATATGGAATATAAATAATACAATGCTAAATAATATGAACATTAGTCTATTTTTCAGCACAAATATTTTGATTATAATATATATATAAAATATTAAAATTGTCCTTAAATTAATTCATTTATGAATCAAAAATATAAATAAAAAATATAAAACATTTATTTATATTTTATGTCATATTTAAGTATAAGGAAAAGTGCATTTATTTCTTTTTTATTCCATGTAGTCTCTCATTTAAAGTCAACATGAATCAAAACTGACTTTTCTTAATCTTATTTTGCACAAGTAATTTTAATGAAAAGGTTCATCTTTTATCAAAATCTAATAACTTGCTCTGACTGGGAAATGGCTTTCCTGTCAGGTGACATGGCATATCTCTCTTCTGTTTTCAGTGGCTTCCCAGTCACAAGACTTCGGTCTGATTGCGACATACACTTTTGAGGATCCACTCTTTTGAGATGCATTCATAAGTCTGCAAACTTGGTCTTTTCCTGTTGCTCAACATGGATCATTTCTCACATGTTAATGCATGACACATGCACACAGATGCAGGTTAAGGCATGTTCCGAGTCAGTGTGCTGCTGATTGACAGGTGATATGTGGACGGTCTAGCATATAAATGGTTAAAACTATGATTTTCCCTTTGTTTGATTCCCTCCTAAAAATAAAAATAAAAATTCTGAACCCATTTGATTTTTACACTGAGTTCACCCCAATATGACAATTTTTCCATCATTTATTCACCCATATCAGTTTATTTTTTCTGTTGACCACAAAAGAACATATTCTGAAGAATGTTGGTAACCACAAATTTGCTGGTAGCCATTGACTTCCATAGTATTTTTTTTCCATACTATGGAATGGCAACTGCTTACTGATGGACTGGAGTGCTGTGGATTATTGTGATGTTTTTATCAGACTCTCATTCTGACGGCACCCATTCACTGCAGAGCATCCATTGATGAGACACTGATGCAATGCTACATTTCTCCAGATCTTCCTGAAGAAAACAACTCCTCCACAGTGTGGATGGCCTGACGGTGAGGACATTCTCAGCAATTTAAAACTTTTTGTTCAGTGAGAACTAAATGAGAACTTTATGCGATTCCGCGATTCCGAGTTCTGAGGGATGTTAAAACTTTCTCCAGGGAACCATATAACCAACTTGAAAACCCTTAAATGTTACTTGATAAGACAACGATCCATTGACTTGCCAGCTGTGCTGTGGCACACAGTCCTGTGTAAATTTAGATGTTTGTTCCTCTCTGCGGTGATCCGCGAGGCTCCTTCATCGATGGCCGACAGTGTGTCTGCTCTCGGTCCTTCTACATCTGCAACTGATCTCCAGCAGACCAAAGATTCCCAGAGAGCGAGAGAGAGAGAGAAAGCAAAGTGGAGTAAAAGAAAAAAGAAAAAAAAAAAGTAGTTTACAGCACATTGGTACATCCTGTCTTAATGAGAACCCCCATCTGTCCCCAGCAGGACGGAGAAAGCGCTGGTGCTGCGGAGAGAAAGAACAAATAAAAGAGGAGAAACCGAGGAGCTCGGCTCTTAGTCGCTGGGGCCCTGTTTTGACCCCTGCGTATAGACGCTTCTCATTAGCTAAAGCCGGGGAAGCTTGTTAACCTCGCTAAACGCAGAAGGAGCTCGCAGAAAGAGCTGGAATTTACTGCCAGTTTTTTCCTCATCAAAGGACAGCACGTTGTGGAGAAGCGAGGGGGGAGAGTGTGTTTAGGGAAGGTGCGGGTTTGCGTAGACAAGACCATGAAATAATAGCATCCCGTGATGAGGCAGGTGTGAGAATTTCAGTTGTACATGCATGTGCAAAAAAGTGAGTCGGGAACAGCTTTGCTTATGCTTTGCAGACTGAATGAAGCAACCAGAGTGCAAAGTTACTGTTTATGTTTGCTAAGATGATCAAATAGACACTTGCTAGATAATTAATTACTGGCCCAAATCAAAAGAGCCCTTCTTCATGTCTCGAAGACGTTTTAGCATGCTGCTTTGCATTACCAGGCTTGAGTGTTTTCTTTTTTAGTATTCTTTTGGAATCTCACGATTCGAATCAAATAATTTGATTTAAAAATCAGATCTCAATTGCATCGATTTTAGAATGAAACTGTTTTCAAAATTTCTAATAATCAGAAATGTTTGAGGCGCATATCAGCATAGTAGAATGATTTCTGAAGGATCGTGTGACACTGAAGACTGGAGTAGTGATGCTGAAAATTCAGCTTTACATCACTGAAATAAATTGCATTTTACAGTATATTAAAATAGAAAACTTTTATTTTAGAATGCAATAATATTTCAAATTTTTGCTGTATTTTAAATCAAATAAATGCAATACTCTTAGACTCATAGACTCTTCTTTCCATAACACTAAACAATTAAACTTCTGAACAAAAGGAGTGTGCATATAGAAATTATGTTTTTTACACGCGTATAAAAAAAGTAAAGGTATGTAAAGAAGTGAGCTTTTTTGTTGGGCATCAGAATGAAGCAACCAAAGGCCAATGAATCAACTTGTTAAAGTTTTACGAGCACAGCTCAACTGACAGGATGGCTTACGTGTTTGTTCCTCTACTGAATGCACACACATTAAAAAGACTTTCTATAACAAATGGTCAAGGCCAAGTTGATATGTTTCCAACTAAAATACACAAACTGCAGGTTAGTAAGTGCAGCTAAACTTCATCAAGTGCAGTTCCAGTGGTAATAGTGAAGTGTTTCTCTCCTGTCATGCATGAACATCTTCAAGCCTGCAGCGACTTGTCTTGTTTACCGCAGACGTGAGGAACACTGCATCTCGGAGACTTTCCGCCACTCACCTTTTGCATTCCTCTCATGGTGCGTCACTCACAATACTGCTGATAGATCAGTTTTAATTTGCGTTTTGAAATATGTCCATTGTGCATTGCTCATTTAATAGTTGTTTCAGTCCAGATCCACGGTTCAGCGACTGGGTTTTGGTGCATTGTGGGAAATGTTGTCAGTAGGGCTGTGTGCAGAGGGCGGCTTTCGTCACTTTGTAAACTCTGAAATCCCGAAGCGAAGACAGAAGTGTGTGTAGAGAACATGTAATCCATACGCTGAATCTTATCTGTTGCTTCTTGAAATCCTGCCTGTCAGTTTCAGGGAGGTTGTTGTTTCACAGTCATCAGCACAGGTAAAACTCACCTTAACGAAGCAAGAGAGCGGGATAAAAAAACAAATGCGTGTGCAAACACACAACATGCATATACGTGCATGTTTGTATAAAATGATAATCACACTTTTAACAGCGGCGCCATGTAACCTTTTTTTTCTTCTCAGAATGACTCACTGTTGTTGGAAATAGATAAAAAAAAGTTTAGCCTTGTACAATGAATTCATGCCAAAGTACTGTATGGTTATCAGATTCATAAGCAATGATATTTTATGTCCAAAAAACTAAAATAAATGGTTTAATGAAATAAATAAATAAATTAATAAATTAATGAATTAATTTGTTTGTATAAAACATCAGACATTAATTTAATTTAATGCTTAGGAAATGTATGAAATGCATGAAATATGATTAGCCCATGATTCGGCTCTGATTTCCCACTTCCCTTGAGTTCTCAGTGTTGTTTGCACTTATTGAGTTAAGTATATTTTCATCCACTGTGCACTTATCACTTGTTTTCTTGACATCTCTTTGTGTGAGAATGAGATGAGGTTACGGTCAAAAAAGGTATACATGTGCGTGTGTGTGTGTGTGTGTGTGTGTGTGTGTGTGTGTGTGTGTGTGAGAGAGAGAGAGAGGGTGTGTTACTATGAAATTTTTCTGAAGGCCCTCAAACAAAATTACTGCCAATTATTCTGCTCTGTTCATTTATTGAGATGCTATTCTTATTGTCAGCTGTCTATTAAGCAACTGGAGCAGCTCAGTTTTGACAGTTCTCCATCCAGACACTGGCTGAGCGTCTCTGAGCCCTGAGGGTCTCTCTCTCTCTCTCCAACCGTCTGATGCCACCAGCACCACGCATCTGTCAGAGCTGTCAATCACATCAGAAACACAACATTCCTTTGACCGTGACAGCGCGAGAAAGACGCTAGCAGAGCAGATCCTGATGCTTAGTTTCAAATAACTAAAGTCATGACTGAGATATGTATTTTGCATTTGACCTTTAAACAAAATGCACAATATTCAGCGTTTAAAAAGTAGAATAAACCCTATTTTATTTGGCCATGTGAAATGGTACGCATTTACCCCCATGTTATTTGATACCTGTATTACTTTTTATTTTTAAGTGTGAAAGTATTTTTTTTTAGTCCATAAAATAGCCGTGTGTTTTGAAAATTGTAGTTCTGTGCAAAACCGTGGTGGAATCATATTACATTTTGGTTGGTAAGTAATTAAATAAATGTCATATGTTTTTTTTTTTTTTTATAAATTATAATATATAATTTATTTTTTTATTTTTTTCACAGAAGAAAAAGAAAAAGTAAAAGAAAGAAGGATGAACGTCCTACAGACAGTCATGAGAGAGTAAATGCATGACAAATTTGTAATTTTTGGTTGAACTGTCCCTTGAAATGTTCTTCTTTTGAAGGAGATATAAACGTGCTGACTCTTCTAAGGAAGGCTCATCGAGGACATGGAGAATGAGTGCTGTGTGTGTTCAGAACCAGGGATAATCGGGGAATTACTGTAGAAACATCAGTTTCATCTGGATTTGATTATGGAGCGCATCCTCACATGTGCCGCTGTTTTAAACGTCTCTTCAAAATCTGCAAATAGAGAAAAGAATATGGAAATAACTTTTACTGAACCTTCTGATCACACAGCAAAAAAAGTGTTCTTCCTCCAGTGCAAATGCCTGAAGATTCTTAAAACAAGATTTATTTACTTGAGAAGCAAAATACAGATAAGAAGTCTTGTTTTCTGCTAAATTGATCAATATGGAGTGTTTAGGATTAAAACAAGAAAAAATGCCAGTGGGCTAAAACTGGGCTAAATTTAAAGAGAAAACAAGTTTTCATATTCCATTGTGTTCTTGATTAAGCATAAACTCACTTAATCTAAAAAAAAAAACTTTTCAGAAAACAAAACTTCTTCATTCTGCATTTTCAAGTAAATGCATCTTGTATTGGATTTGTATCGGAAAATGACCAAAATACTGAGGTAGATATTAAATTTTTTAGCAAATTTAATTTATCTGCAATGATTTAGTACTTTTTTGGCCTTCATTTGTTGAAGGGTTACTAAAGACTGTTATTTAACAAATGCATTCAAATCTTTACATAAGCAGATTACAAACAACATTAAAAAAATGTCTGCACAAATATTTTACATTAACATATATGTGAATTTATTATTTAAGATTTGAACCCTATGTAGTGATATAATGCTGTGGATATATCACATGGCAATGGCATTTTATTTTTATTCAAATTTTAATCTTTCTTCTCTTTTTTTTCGTTATCTGCAGTTCTCCTATATAGCTCTGCATTGTAACAAATCAAATGTTGCAACTAATAATTATAGAGTTTTTCTCTTTATTTTCCTTTTCAGTGTTGTATGCAGCGACAAATGCAAAATATGCTTTTTGGATCAGGGAAATGTATTGCACCCAACATGCTTTAAATACCAGATTGCAATCTTTTAAGAAAGATAGAAAGAAAGAAAAGAAAGAAAGAAAGAAAGAAAGAAAGAAAGAAAGAAAGAAAGAAAGAAAGAAAGAAAGAAAGAAAGAAAGAAAGAAAGAAAGAAAGAAGAGCAAGCTGTCAGTGCACTTGTCACTTCTAGCTCATCATGTTATTAAGGGAGCGTATGTAAGCCTCTGGCACTCTGACCTTTAGGAATCCAAAGCAAAGATTTGCTAATTAACCAAGCGCTATCTCTCTATCTCACACACACACACACACACACACACACACACACACACACACACACACACACACACACACACACACACACACACACAATTTCTGTCTTGTTCATTAGCCAGACATGCAGATTAGAAGATTAATCTGCATAAATGCAAATGAGATTGGGATTAGGTTTGATCGGCTCTTGGAAGGAGCACATAAAAACGTCAAACGTCATTGAGTCGCTGATGATTTTATGGCATGAACTCGTTTGGTGAGAAAGCAACTAGCCATAATGTCACTGCAGTTATTCTCACGAATATTAAAATCATAGCACTTGGTGCTTTGTCTCCTGCTGCAGTATTTGCTCAAATCTGACACTAATTAGTGGGACACACAGTGTCTTAATTAAAACAGAGTGATGTCGCAGCCTCATCAATACTCAGAACGTGAATACATTAAAACAAATAAACCGTATATGCATTGTGTCTGATTTTCTCACGTTGCTCAAGAGAGCAGTGAATCTGGTTCTTCTCAAGACGCATGATTACACACAGCACACTAAAGTAATATGAACCAGGCCGCGTCATTAGCTTCTGTTTATTTGTGCACATTTATACACCAAACACACTAATTCAAAACGTTTGTAGCACTTACTTCTGTTATTAGGAATGAGAGACTGACATTTCACTTCTCCCACACTGTATATATATCTATGCATATATTTATATACGTATATAAACTACAATCTTCAGTGTCACATGATCCTTCAGAAATCATTCTAACATACTGATTTTGGAAACAGTTGTGCTGCCTTATATTTGTATTGGAACCTGTGATCTTTTTTAGGATTCTTTGAGGAATAAAAAGGTAAAAACAGTATTTATTCAATATATATATATATATATTTTTTTTTTTTAAAGAAAAACTCCCCAAGGTTGCATTTATTTGCTTAAAAATACAGTAATTGTTTTTTTTTTTTAATTATATCAATTTAAGATAACTGTTTTCTATAGACATTTATGTTAAAATATAATTTATTTTTATTTTTATGTAAAGCTGTATGTTCAGCATCATTCCTCCAGTCTTCAGTGTCACATGATCTTCAGAAATCATCCTAATATACTGATTTGCTGGACAATTTTTATTTAATATAATTATTTTACTTATTATAATTATCAATGTTAAAAAGCAGTTGTGCAGCTTCATGATTTTGAGTAAACATTTTTTTTTTTTTTTTAATCAATAGGAGTTCAAAAGAACAGCATTTTGTGACATTATAAATGTATTTACTGTCTGATTTAAAAGTAGTAACATTATAATTGAATATTTTCCTAATATGTGATCTTTTTCAAAAGTGACTATCACAAGAATAAATGTGAATTCAAATTTTTGAATAATGTTTAAATTGTTGTGACCTGAGGAGAACAGAAGGAGAATTAAACTGGAGGGCTAACAGAGAAGCGGGCGTTTTTCAGTCCAGTTCTAAAGGAATGTTAAATAAACTCTGTGCTTTTGTGTCTGCAATAACACCGGGGACAGCCGTGTGAGAAGGTGGAGTGAAGACGCAGCGTTTACAGCGGCTGTGGGAAGGTGTGAATGGGGTAAGGCGGAGAATTGGGTGGTTGTGTTCATTAGCACTGTGTGTGTGTGTGTGTGTGTGTGTGTGTGTGTGTGTGTGTGTGTGTGTGTGTGTGTGTGTGAGGGTCCTGAGAAGCATTCGATCTCCTACCGAGGGCCCACTGAGATGCAATAGCTAATTATCATGATCTAATGGCTGCTCTGAATGGACAGAGCCAAACCTGGACTCCCACTGTGAGCCTTTACACACACACACACACACACACACACACACTCACACGTTTGTTTTTTGTGAAAAGTTTGTTCATCCCATAGGTGTAATGGTTTTTATACTGTACAAACTGTATATTCTATGGCCCTTCACCAACCCTACACCTAACCCTAACCCTCACAGGAAACTTTGTGCATTTTTACTTTCTCAAAAAAACTCATTCTGTATGATTTATAAGTGTTTTGAGAAATGGGGACATGGGTTATGTCTTCCTAAGTCACCCTCTCCTTGTAATACCTGTGTCATTCCCATGACATTATACAGAGTTGTGTCCTGATATGTCACAAAAACAAGAGCACACACACACACACACACACACACACACACACACACACACACACACACACACACACACACAGGCTGTGATAAACACACTAGCAAAATGACTGAATAGAGCTGAGGTCAAGTTCAGAGAGCTCATATAGACAGCTGTCTTTTGAGGGAACTTCAGCATTGAAGAAGTCACTATGAAACTGTCATTCTACTCCTGATTTAAAAACTACCCTTTTAAAAAAGTATATATTACTAGCCACACAAGGTGCTAACTACATTGAATCTATTTCAGTTAGCACAATATATTATTTGTGTTTTTGCACGCAATTTAATACAATTATTAAATACTATTTTGATGATATTTTTTCATCATATATTTGAAGATATATAAAAAATATATATTGTATTTTATTATATTATAATACATGTATTATGTATTACTGTATTTGAAATTAGTATTTTAATATTATGAGATTATATTATTTACCTGAGACAGAAAAGCAAATCTGCATAGTAGCACACTTAAATCCACTCTCAATATCTTGGTAACTGCTTATCAATGACCTGGCAACTACACGGAGCACTTTAGTAAAACATGGCAACATGATAAAAAACACTAAAAACTCAGAAAATCTTAGCAAGTGCATAGCAACACCCTTGTAACCACCTACATCACATTAGCATGTGTACTCATAATTTCATCAGGAATTGTAAATCTCTGGCTGTAGTGGCTCATGCTAATGTACTGTGGTATCTCTGGCCGTTCTTTCTTTCTTGTCATGTAACTACAGCTGGCAGCAGGCGTGTGTGGGATGCCAGAGTCCCACACAGAGCAGAAGCACAGCGCCTCCAGGTACATTAGTGTCTCTGTGTGTGTGTGTGTGTGTGTGTGTGTTTGTTTCCATGACTTGTGAAAAGTGCCGTGCGTGGGATCATAAGTGAGAGGGACAGTCATCAGAGAGGCGTGTGTGTGCCCCAATGACACCTGTCACCACAACTTACTGTGAAGACCTGCTGCTCAACACCTCCAGCGCTAGCCTTGCTAGCCTCACTAGCCTCGCGCCGCAGCTGACGGGAGACAGGGCCGGGTATACCCCGCCCCCCAGCAAGGTTTACAGCCATGGACTGGAGAGGAAGGCATGGGATGGTGGAAGAAAACAACAACGTGCCCTCCAGAACTAACACAAGAGACGAGAGCTCAGCGGAGAGAACTCATAATAGATGAAGGAAATTAACAACTCTGGAGTTGTTTGTAAATACACCAGGAGGACAATTGCTTTTTCACAGCAGATGTTTCTTCCACAGTTATGTTGGAGCAAATAATAACAAACAAAAAAGATTCAAATGAGTCAGTTGTTGTCATCCAGTAAGAGAACATTTGATGAGGAGTGTTTGAGTTCAGAATGAGATCTTCGAGCTTTGAAAACAGACTTCTGAGCACAGTTTGAGATGTTGAGAAAAAAAAAAACATTCGCAGAGGTTGTTCTTTAATAACTCATTAGAGCTTTAAGTTTGGTTTCATTTCAGTATTAACTTTGGCTTAGATGTTTCTTCTAAAATCCAATAAAAATAGACTCAAATGAGTCAATAGTTGTCATCCGGTAAAACTGCAGAGAGAGATGAGTCACATGTGAAATTACTGGTGTTTAAAAACATCAAAAGTCTTCATCCTCTCACTGCTGTCAATATACCTATTGTACAGATTAATTTCTCAGAGGTTGCTAGTTAATAGCTCAGACGATTCTCATTTATGTTTCATATGAAATATTTAATATTTTCTGAAACTCTAGAGGAGACACATGTGAGATTACTGGGGTTTCAAGAAAAAAAAAGCATCAAAAGTCTCAAAATTGCTGTCGGTTTTCCATTTGCTGAGTTTTTTCTCACTGAGGTTGCTCTTTAATAGCTCAGACGATTCTCATTTAAGTTCATTTAGTTATCAACTTTGTCAGTCTTCAAATGTGAAAAAGTAAAAGAGAGCTTTTCTAAACACCAAAGCAGACATGAGCTTAATGGAGTCTTTAATCTAAAGAGAAAACTCAACTTCTACATTTTCTCTCCTTCCAATCTCATTGCTGTCTCCGAGAAGCAACTGAGACATTATATAGATCTCATTCTAGACTACTTCTTAAACATCTATCCCCTGGTTTTATTTGAAAAACCCCTGACGGCTTTCCCCTCATTAACGCAAACACAGTGGCTTTTAAATGCCATGTAATGTTCTGAACGCTGTTGTTGGTAATGGCTGTAAATGTTGGTGGGGAGCAGCGCTGAGATGGGGGTGAGGGGTTAAAAAAAAAGAAAAAAAAAGAGCTTGTTTGGTTCAGGAACCGTTTAACAACTTCCTCTGGAAATTGAAAAAGGAAATAGTTTGGGGAAGGACTGCAGGAGGGGGAGAGATGAATTCCAGATGAAAAGACGAATGGAGGGACGCACAGAGATATCGATGGCAGACGCAGACGAAGCTGTTCGGGAACCGTGTGTGTGTGTGTGTGTGTGGTGTTTATGAGGTCATTTACCAAACTCATGTTTTCAACATTTCCTCTTGACTTCAGTGTTTTTTTTTAATGCTTTGTTCTCTGCTAATTGTTTCCATCCCAGCGAGACGAGAGAGTTTGAGAAATGTGCTTTTCTGCAGTTCTCTTGAGCTTTTTAAATTACATTTACAGTCCATTTCTTGAAAATGCTTCTGTTTTGCATTTGTCTGATTTCATGCAATTCGCAAATTATAATCTCAGCATAATATGAGTGAAAAGGTGATTAAAAAAAAAAATCATATTGGCACTATTAACTTTTTAAATGCATGCTCTTAGACTTTTTTTAACCCATCATCGTCATCCAATCTATTCACGTATTCTTGATAAAATTGCAGAAGTAAAATGTGAATGACTGACTTGAATATGCAAATAAAAATACCCCAGAATTTAGTATGTCATTTTTGACAGCACCACTGAAATGTATGATGCGTTAATGTTCTCCAGCATTATTTGTGAGGATTTTCCAAAAAGCATCTTAAACTTCACTCGAAGTGCACACTATTTGTAAATGTTCTCCTTTGTTTCATGAAATATTTGTATTTTTTTTTATTATTATTCATTGTATTTATTCTATGTATTATTAATTTTGAAATAACATGCATATTCTTATTTTAAAAAAAATATATTTTGTCTTTAATTTTAAAATGAGAAAAAAAAATTCTAAAATATACATTTTATTTCTTATATTGTTATTATTATTAGAGATATTTTAAAATACCTTGATTTTTTTGTTTTTGTTTATTGCATGGGGAAACAAAATCCAGTTTTCACCACACACTTTTGTGCACACATTTTTTGCAGTGTCTTTTAATTAGATTATCTGAAATCTAGCAGGGAAACCCCAAGCGCTGTATGACACACATCAAGTAACAGTCGTTTTCTGATCTACTGTCCTGATAATTGAAGAAGTGTTTCACTGTCAGTCTGGTTTACAGTAAAGCACTATCACATGAACTGCTTCTGTTTTCCAGATCATTCAGAGCATGTGCACAGTGACAGACATCTGTCATGCGTTTAAACATCAGTGCTATTTCCTTTCCTCAATCAACCACTTGTTGATCCTACACCTGTGGGAAAATAGGAAAAACAATAGTGTGTTTTATGAATCGTTTTATAACCTTATCAAAGTTATGTAATGATTATATAAAGCTGGCAACTGCTAACGTTTGTATTAGATGTGCAAAGATGAGAGGAGATGTTATATAAAGAAATAGTGATGCATAACCGGAATTTCATTCACCTAGAAAACTGCAAAACAAACAAAAAACAGCATATTTTTCATTAAAGGGCTGAAACAACAAAATGAGCATCACATTTCTGCACGAGCACTGAGAATTAATTTGTCATATGCATATTTTGTATTTACAAATAAATAACAAGACTGGATGTGTGTGCATTTGTTGCACAGTTTTGCAGACTTGAAACGTGAGACTGATTCCATTGATTCGAAAAGCCTTCAGGCCTGAAATTAAAGAGTTTGACAGAGTTTGACATGGAAGCTTTCAAGCCAACATACTTGTACGGTGAGTGTTTGACTTCTGTTTAATGTTCACTATATTTACATCCAAATCAATACATTTCTGCTGAATGTTCATTTTAACTCATGCAGTAGTCTTGCTTTATTGATACTTGCTTTCTCATACGTTTGGGTCTTTATTAAACAGCTTATTTTGTAGATGAGAATATTTCATATGACAGTTTTACTCTTTCATGCATTTGCGTTTAAGGAAACTGGAGGCAGTTTTGATGTTTCAGCATTATGCTGTACCTTACCTAAACTACTAAACCTACCGAAAACAACCAATGATGAGTCATTTTAGAATAGGATCAAAGCCAAGCGGAGAAGATTGATGAGGATAAAGGGAGCTTGCCCTGAGGTGAAGGAGCTCTTGTTTTTACTTCAGTCTCTTTGGTGAATGTTTCATTTTTATCAGGCTGATCAGAATGTGAACTTCAAACGAGAACTTTGTACTAAAAAGAGCTGTGTGTGTGTGTGTGTGTGTGTGTGTGTGTGTGTGTGTGTTTGTGTGTGTGTGTGTGTGCAACAAGACAATTATGCTGCTTTCAACATGCAGCGCGTGAGTAAACCACTTTTGAGTTGCTGTTTTATTTATCTATTGACCAAACGATTTTATATGACTTTTCTTATTGCTCGTTATTACATAATAAATATAATAAATATATTTATCTTATATATATATATATATATATATATATATAAATGTAAATATTAATTTTAATATATATATATATATATTAAAATTAATATTTACATTTTAATTACAAATATATATATATATATATATATATATATATATATATATATATATATATATATATATATATATATATATATATATATATATATATATATATATATATATATATATATATATATATATATATATATATAAATAACAAAATTAATATATTTTTTAATGAAATTGAAAAGGGAAAATATACAAATATTAATAAAACTTAATAGTCTCTCAATTGTAATAAAATATTACTGATGCAAAGGCTCCATATATTATATTATTTCACTTATTAAAAGATGTCCATTAATCAAAAAAGAGCCATAATATTGGCTCTATCATTTTATGTATGCATGTATTTATTTATTTATTAAATGGAATTTAAAACAAAATAATGTCATAATGTCTAATTTTAAGAAATATTACAGATGCTGGACTGCTTTTAGGTAAATGAGTGAAACATGTTGATGTTGTGCTTCCACTGGAGCTCAAGATGCTCTTTGAACATCTCAGATACTGCTGGAGAACATGTTCATTTCGGCTCCAGTGCTGCTGTCATTGAAGCAGAAGAGGAACGGACATCATGATGAACTCTCTCTCACAAAGCACCTCATTACATCTGCCGTATTTCACTAAATCTACAGTCCCGCAGTACACTGATTATTACGTCTGTGTGTGAGAGAGTGGTCCATGTTTGAGTGTGGTGAACCTCAGAGATCCTCGTGTAACCTGGATGTGCTGTGAGTTCCCAGAGCTGGACTCCTCCCGGATCCACACACACACCCCACACACATGGATCTGCCTCTGAACCGCTGCAGACGGGACAGTTTAGTGTTTCTGTGATGACAAGCACTTGTTCAGTCACACACACGGACCTCCACCTACCTAAATACACAGTACTGAAAATTGCATTTATAAAATTATATGAAACACTATGCCTCAGTATAAAGTACTGAATATGGAAATCAGCACAGACAGAGGACAAATTTAAAAAATAATAATAATAATTTGAGAACTTTGTAAATATAAAAACATATTCTCTTCTGAATACCATAGTACAGCCTTGATGAATATGTAACAACATGCTGCACTTTACTGGGTGATTAATTAATTTTATGATCATATAATTATGCTGAAATTCAAAATCTCTGAGTCTATGACACTGTATATTTTCACATTCCTGTATTTATATTCTGAGGGTTCATTTATTTAAGTCTACGTTCAATTACAACTTATCCTTATAATTTAAATAAATCAGAAGTCAATAATTAAATCATATACTTTTTTAATTAAAATATATAAATACTCAAAAAATAATAAAAATTATTTCCAAAATAAAAATTATTTGCCAATGAATCGCTTACTAAAGAAAATATGAAATATATTTTTTCTGCATGTCATGTGACCATTAACCACCATTAGAGAGCTATGAATATGCATATGAGTTCATAAATAATTGAAACTAAACTTAAAATAAAGGTTATTCTAGTTATTATATATTAACTAAAACCATTTTTGTTAGTTGAAATAAAATAACCATTAACTAAAAAACAAGCTTAAATAATAATAATAATAAAACTACAACTAAAACTTAAAAAAGTTAATAAAATGATATAGACGTATTTAAATAAATAAAAAAACACAAAGCTACTAATAAAAAATATATCATAGTTCTGAAATTCTCTCTCTCTCTCTCTCTCTTTCTATATATATATATATATATATATATATATATATATTATAGTTATTTATTTATATATTTTTGACATCAACAGACTGTGGTATTACCATTAGGAAGTGAACAATTGAGTATTTTTACATTCGTAATTTAAGAAAATATATATTTTGTTATATTTATTTCTGGATTAATTTTGTATTTTAATATTTATAGATTTTATTTAGTTATTTAATATAATAAATTCGAAATTTTATCAAAAATGTATATTATAAGACTTGAGGTATTTATGCATTATATATTCAAACGCTATATATAAATGTGTATATATATATATTGATATTGATATATTGAAGTCCGTGCACAGAGCACAGTGAAAATGTAACAGCTACTTTTTGTGATTACGTCACTATGCCCTGAATTAATGGCGGGAATTAATTAAAGATGACCTTGTTGAGGCCGTCATCTCCACTCAGCAGACAGTCGGATGGCAACCTTCACTAACTCACATTAGTTTTAATTTACTGCCGTGGTGATGGTTGTTATAAGGCAGCCGTTGGCTCTAAAGCCTCCTCATTAATTAAAAGAGCATCATGGGTTGTGAGAGGCTCAGAGGCAGATGTTGAGTTGCTCATGGCTGTCAAACACTCGTGTACGGCGGGCAATCGTCTGTTTATCTGTCTGGGATGACCTCAAGACATGGATATTGTGAGCAGCATTTCCATATTCTGTTAGGTATTGAGCAAGATCTGGCCTCGGCGCTTTAGATAACGCTTCAAGTTACAATTAGAGCTAATTGAGAGAGTTTTCTTTTGACATTTTTAAGATATAAATGTGCTCATTTAGAATTTGGTGAAAACACATTAATGAGTTTCATCTGTTTCTTCTAGAAAGCAATTAGATGAATCATAAAGACTTTTTGTTTCTCAGATGTTTCTCCTTCAGTGAGTCTCTCCGAGAGAGTTTGATCTCAATATGAGCTCAAACATTTCTCGTCGTTCTTCCACCATCATCTCATCTAAATGGCCTTGCACTTTAATTGTAGCTTTATACAAAATTGTTATACTTACACTGAATTGAATACTTGCTGTGTGCCAGCTGTCTCATGTGTGTGCAGTTTAAATGAAACATCACTGAAAACTTTGTTACATTTTATAATCTACGAACAATATAATTTTCTTCTGGGCTGCAAGCACACACCAAAATCACATTTCCAGATTTACTAGATTTACCAGATTCCAATTCATCTGACATCTTAAACAGACCTGTATAATAATATGCTTTTATTACACTACAATTTTATCAAGTGGCCTTAATTAAAACGAATCTCTTTATATGCGGCATATTTGTTTTCTCTTTCTAGACTTGATTTACATTTATAGGCTATTTAAAGTAACCTGTTTCTTTCTTTGTTTTTGTTTTTTTGTTACAACATTTTTTATAGGCCTTTTTTTTCTATTTATGTCTTCTCATTTCTAGTCATTTATAGCTGAACAGCACCGTGCCAGAGAAGGAGAGCGCTCTCTAGTGGTCACTGCAAACCAAAGACACACCACATCGCTTTTGAGGCTCTTTTGAAAGGTCAATTTTCGTTATTTTATGTGCATATTATGCAAAGTGCATGCAAGTGGCAACTAGTTTCACCAGCTATATTTGCTGATTTAATGTCAAACTTAAAATGCATTAAAAAAATTAAAACTATCTTGTTCAAGATAGTTTGCATACGGGAAATCAACGTCTTGTGGCATGATATGTTATACCCAATTTAATTTTAAGATGGATATTTAATTTGAAAACAATTTACTAGCGAAATTACTTTTTCACTACAAGTCACTGGCCACAATTATTATTATTATCATTTTTTAATGAATCTTAATGGACGTTATTCAAAGGTTTGGGGTCAAGTCTCTTATGCTCACCAAGGCTGCATTTATTTTAACAAAAAAATATATAAAAAATTGAGAAATATTACCACAATTTAAATTACTGTTTTCTATTTAAATATTTAAAATATATATATAATTTATTCCTGTGATCAAATCTGCATGTTCAGCATCATTCCTCTTCAGTGTCACATAATCCCGAATGCATCATGCACCTGAATGCATCATTGCTGATTAAAAAGCTTTACATTATATAACAAAAATAGTAAATAAAAAAACCTTTAATGCACGTATATGCATGCATAAATGAATCAGTCCTGGAGGTTTGTGTAACAACACAAATGCAATAAAATATTCTCCTGAAGGGGCAACAACAGTGAGCACAACACTGTCCCCGACCGATTGTTTGCATGATTGAGGTCAGGTCATCCGCAGTATGACTTCTGCTCCTCAGAGTGTTTCAGGCTGGGCTGTTGAATAGGCGTCCTGGGCTGTAATTACCGGGTCCATTGCCCGGCCTATTGTCATGCAGAGACGAGCAGGCACGACCCAGGGAGCACAGACTACATGCCAAACTAAATGTGGGGTGTGGCGGGTCACCTAGATCACCATCTCCTGATAATTACCCACAAGCCTCAGTCAGTAAAGGTGGAGGGGTCTGGGGGAAGGCGCAGGTTCCCACACAAAAGAAAAAACCACAATAAACACATAGCTACATAATGACTCATCTTACCTTTTTTTCTCCTCCCTTCCAATGGAACTTACTCATTTCTCTGGCTTTATAATTACCATGAGTGAGAGCAGGTGGGGTGAAGGTACAAGTGAATTGTTACACAAGTCCAAGCCTTTAAAGCGCAGATCGGCTTATGATCGCTTTTGTTGAAGGTGTCGGCTTTGCAGAACATCCACATTTCAAAACGTTGTGCAAGTGATCTGGAATGCATGTATACAAGCGATTTAGAAATCGCGTTTGACCGCGGGATGAAAAGTTGTGGCACATCCCGTGTGGCTTTGCTTAAACTTTATATAAGGCGATAAACCACTTTCTACCATCCTCAGGGCAGTAGTTACCAGGTGAGCCCAAAGAGTATAATTAGCTAAGACTGTTGCAGTTAAAGAATATAGAGTGTGTCAGAGAGGCTTCTGTCAACTTTGGCCTTTGGCAGAAAACAGGGATTAAATTAGTCAGAGGTACTTCTTCAGAGGTGTGCTCAGAGCCAGAAGTCTGTGGTATTTTTAACACTCGTTACTTTTTACATTTGAAGAACGTTAGAGTAACATTACATTAATTTCAAAACCATTCTGAAAATTTTATTTCTGAACGGTTTTCAAATCTTCAAGATGTCAATAATAAAAAAAAAAAAAGTATTTACAGTGTTTCTTTTTGGTTATCTGAATGTTTGAATTAGAATGTTCTCTCAATGTTTAAAACACCCATTTTTATATTTTAAGAATGTTGACTTTGCACATGTTATAACCACATTCCATTTTATAATATTGAAACAGTTATGACGAAAAGAAAACAAATGTCAAAATATAATAAAAAAAAAAAAAATAATAATAATAAAAAAAATAATAATAATAATAATAATAATAAAAATAATAATAATAATAATAATAATAATAATAATAATAAAGTATTAAGTAGGTTTCTTCTTGATAATGCAAACGTTAGAGGAACATTTCATTTTATAATTTTGAAGCTCTTATGAAAATGTAACATTTGGATCTTAAAACATCCATTTTTGTTTCATATTTAAAGAATGACAGAGAAATGTTACATTTTATAATTTTGAAACCATCATGATAATGTTATTTCTGAATGTTTTTTTTTTTTTTTACATTTTCAAAACCAGTTTTAATATAAGTTTTCTTCTTAGTTATGCAAACATTAAATAAACCTTCCATTCTATCAGTTTGTAAAGTTTATGAAAATATACATTGTTATTAATGAAGAAAGTCATCCAACAGTTCTGAACAAGTTCTGAGAATCACAAACAACATTATTACAGCATTCTGAGAACATAGAACATATATCAAGAACATATATCAAATATTAATAATGTAAGAATATTCCCTAAACCTTAGATAGACAGATAAATAGATTGATAAAGTTCTTCAACAAAGGCAGAAGAAGGCAGGATCTAAACACACTGACATTTGCTTTGGATTTAGGACGTCTCATGCGAGCTCTCTCATCTGGTGAGGACTGGTGAAGTGCACAATGAGCCTCTGTCCCATGTATGCTTTTGTGTTGTTTGGACTTTTTTTGTGACGTGGTGGCACATGAGGAACAGCGGGCTGGAAATTTTCCCTCCATTATGTTTTAATCATCTTTATTTCTAGCTTTTCTTTTAGCCTTTTTCTCTCTTATATTCTTCACCCGCGATCTTCAACTCGGAGCAGCACGGTCAGATCTGATCCCTTTTAGTGTTTATTTACCCCTAAACAAGCTGATAAGCATATGAAGAGAAACGTCCCGAGGGCTGAGAGAAGCCAAACGCAGGCCCCTGAATTAGAAAATACCTGAAACAATGCATGAGGCAGCAGAACAAAGAAACGGAGACGATTGTTGTTTGCGTGTCAAACAGAAAGCCGCTGGAGAACAGGGAACGTGCTTGTAATATAATGAAGCAAGGTGAGACGTTGTTTAAGTAAATTACCAGAACTGGGACTCTAGCGTGACTTTGTAGACTCAACTTCTGACTGACAGATGTGACAGACGGCTCTCAGAGCATCACAGAACTGCCTCTGGCATTCGTATCCTTTACAAAGTCAATCACAATATTTCCATAACATTTCTCTACTTAAAGACAGATATATTGATGTACAATACTGAATCTATCCCGGAGAAAATGTGTATTGCTCATTTATAACTCGAGACCTTTCATGTGTTTAATACTATAAAGTCTATGTGTCATGTTTGTGACCCTGGACCACGAAACCAGTCTTACCGGTACATTTCTCAAAAATGAGATTTATACATCATGTGAAAGCTGAATAAACAATCTTTCCATTTATGTATGGTTTGTTCGGAGGACAATATTTTGTTGAGTTACAACTATTTGAACATCTGGAATTGGAGGGTGCAAAAAAAAAATCATCTTTAAAGCAATGCATATCACTAATCAAAAATTAGGTTTTGATATATTTACAGTAGGAAACTCACAAAATATCTTCATGTTACGTGATCTTTACTTCATATCCTAATGATTTTTGGCATAAAAGAAAAATCTATAATTTTGACCCATACAATGTATTTTTGGCTGTTGCTACAAATAAACCCCAGAGACTCAAGACTGCTTTTGTGCTCCAGGGACACATATAATGCTCAAATATGGGTCTCCTAATGATCAACATGATCACAGTCTGCTTCATGCCTTCTGTCATCTGAATGATAAACAAATATTTACCTATTTTTACAAACGTAAGAATAACTTTGATATAGTAACATTTTGGGATGAACACTTATTGGACTGAAGCAGCTTCGCTTAACTTGATCATCCATAAAATCATGTTCAGATGTGAGTATCAAATATGATCATCAGGCCTTTGAGGAATCTCCAATATTGTATAAAGGTAAAAAAAAAAAATAGTTGCATTTTAAAAAGGTTTTTATGATTATTTTTTTATGCTAATTATTGAATTAATTAAGTTTTATGAGATTTAGTATCAACTTGTCTCAGTCCTTTAGAGAAATACAGTTCATTTCATGAGACATATCTTGAGATTGCAGACTTTGCTGTTTTAGGAAATCTAACTACTGTTTTTTTTTTTTTTTTTATGGTCTTTCTCTAAGATAACACATCTAAACGAGAAACCTTCGTCTCAGTTTCTTCTGTATTATATCTCGGTGCTACAAATATCTTCTTCAGATTTGATCAGCATGTTTTGAGCTGAGACGTTCGAACATTAAGCAAATCCTCTCAATGAGCCACAAAACATGTACTTCCAGAATAGCAATGCATTTTCAAGTTGCAAGTGATGGTGCAACTTGCAAAATTAAGTCAGTAGTAAATGTAAATAACATACCGCTTTATATCTATATGCATAAATGCTGAAATGTAAAAAAAATCAGGAATGCATGGGTTTAATCAATGGGCCAAATATGCACCTATTTGAAAAGGCTTATCTTGTAAAATAAGAGGAATAGGGCTGGTAACCACATCACGAGGTAATTGCAGTTTAGCAGGTGTGTCATAATGAGTAGAGATAGAGCACCCAACAGGATGCAAATGAATTTGGGCCCGGGGCGCTTCCAGCGGGATGCATTCAAGTCAATTAAGACTCGGCCACTTTCTACAACGGGGGTCAGATTCCCTACAGATCATCCCAATATGACATCAAAGATCTAAGAGAGCAGCTCGGCGTGTCAAAACTTGACATAAGCTGGAGTGGCGATGAAAAGGAAGAGTTGGATGAGCTTTGATAGACACCAGAAATCTGGGGGAAAAAAGAAAGGTCTAAGGAAGGAGGTTGTTTGGATAGGAAAGAGTTAACCTTAAAGGCTTTAAGGTTGACCTGAGCTGTAAAACTTATTTTCCACTCCACCTTTGCATAAATCAAATGAAGAATGCCAAAGTTAAGGACCTGAAATCTATCTCACTCTCTTTATAGGGCTTGACTAGACTGATTAGGTGGTCACCCCACCCCAAAACCTTTCCTTCCCATGATGCCTCAGGCTACGACACCACACCCCTCCTGAGTGGGACGGTCTCTGTGCAGGTGGGACGGGTAATTAAACCTTTACATCGACTCTCTTCAGTGGTGTAAATCAGCTTACTGTCACAGATCCATTCTGCTGGAATGACACACCCTCGTGTTGTTTCAAACTCATATGAACCATAAAAGAATTGTCCTCGCATAACAAATATTTCATTGTGACCAGAAAAAAAGTTAAATAACAATATAAGTTAAATGATAAAAATAAACACCAATATAAATAGCTGTAAAATAACTTTCTCTATTTTTTCTTTACTATATACAGACTCAAAATACTACATAGTTTTAAACATTTTAAAAAATTGTATTTAAAACAAAAATATTTTTTTAAATAAATAAAGAGAGAAGAGTTAAATAATAAAGATATATTATACTATATATAAAAAATTTATTTATACATAATTTTGTTTTTTGTATTTATCAAAATAAATTATTTAGTATTTAGAGTCGTTATATAGTATACAATATAAAGTGTGTGTGTGTGTGTGTATAATGTATGGCAGTTTATAACATATACGGTTTTGCAATAAAAGCTTAAAAGTTTCAACAATGCAAAATATTGCTTTTTTTTCAATTATTATTTTTTTGACCAAAAAAAACAAAGAAAGAAAGAAAAAAAAACCCTCTTTCTCATTGTTGCTATTTACACAGAGCAGCTGAACTGAGGGGTCAGATGGATTTCACAGATGGCATATTTAGTTCTAACAGTGTTTTGTAATTGGAAATGGTGTGTTTTAGTGTTGACATGATTAGCATGCTTCTGTTTGCTTCAAAGCTGTCTTCTTGCAGCTGTGTTGACACTGATGAATTTACTGGTGAAGAGCCCGAGGCAGACCATCACATCAGTGGGAATAGCTCACATGCCTCGCACTGCTCTCACTGCCAAAGCACAACTCAGCCTCCGTGATCAAACTGCATTATTCCATTCCATACCTTTCTCAAAAGATCCTAACCGTTAACGAAAGAATGTTGACAGCATAAAGCAAATATGTGCATAATGCAAAAAAAAAAAAAAAAAAAAAAAAAAAAAGAGTCAAACAAACCCCCTTAAAATGTTTGCAAATATAATCAGAAGGAAATCGAATCCATTTCATGGTTATTTATATATGTTTTGTTTAAAAATACATTTATGTGTTTACACACCCATCTCAGAATGAGCTGCTCATTTGCATCACGCAGATCACGCTATAAACTTCTCACCGAATATGAATCAGGAATCATTTGAATTGGCCGCAGGGAGACTGAATAAGGAAAATATCAGTTTAGGAAAAAAAAAAAGTAAAAAAAAAAAGAGATCTCTTATTTTACCTATTAATTTGAGTTTAAGAAAACAAACAAAATAATACTTTCTTATATTTGTTGATTCTTTGGGGAAGGTGAAGATTCAGGAAGAGGAAATGTTGTGCTAGGTAAAGATACCTGTGTCTGATCAAACCGTGCTAGTGTTTATGAGTCAGAGGTGTTTTGCATACATATATATTGACTATAATGAGCTTGCCTTCCGGGTTCAACCCTTCAGCTAAACACAGCTTGAGAATCAGACTTCATTTTCTTTTATGTGAACATTATATAAACACATGTTTGGAATTATTTTTATTTCTTTCTCTTTTTTTGGAAAAAAAAAAACTGTTCCTCTGAATTCCTCTCATTTGAATAAAATGTAGAAAAAAAGCAAAATTGTGAAATATTATCAACATTTCAAAAAACAGTTTTCAATGTGAATATATATATATATATATATATATATATATATATATATATATATTTTTTTTTTTTTTTTTTTTTGTGGAAACTGATACATAATTACAAGTACAGTTGAAGTTATTAAAAACTATACAGACGTATTTAAAAAAACAAAACAAAAAAACAAACAAATGCGATATATATATATGTTATTAAAACACTGATTGGAAGCATTTAAACTGACAAAAATGTAAATAATATGTAACTTGACAAATGTAGTTGAAATTGGTCAAATTAATATGAGTTAAAGTCGAGGAATAAAAGTTTATATATATATATATATATATATATATATATATATATATATATATATATATATTTCACAGTGCACTTTCTGGTGACCCGGTCTTGAGCATACAGTATTATTGTTATGCGTTTGAAGGACATTAATCCTGTAAAAATGCAGTCTGACTTAATTAAACCGCTGTGTGTTTGTCAGAGAAGCTGTCAGTTTTGGCAGGTAATTGGTCTGTGATTATCTCGCTTCTTGGCTCACACTGAGACGATTGTGAGTGTCACTCATTTATGCAGGACGTTAAAAAAGATTCTTTAAAGTACTGTTTAGGGAGCTGCCCTGACAAGTTATACAGGGCAAGAGGTTAGGAGTGTGTGTGTGTGTGTGTGTGTGTGTGTGTGTGTGTGTGTGTGTG
Organism: Carassius auratus; assembly: GCF_003368295.1. Taxonomy (NCBI): domain Eukaryota; kingdom Metazoa; phylum Chordata; class Actinopteri; order Cypriniformes; family Cyprinidae; genus Carassius; species Carassius auratus. The sequence continues at coordinate 148,030 of NW_020524750.1, read as the reverse complement.
TGTGTGTGTGCGTGTGTCAGCACTGTCATACGGTGTTGACTCTCATTTAAATAAACTCCTTATGCTCCACTTAACAGCTATCAGAAGTATTAAAAAAGTGCAAACTAAAAAAAATGCCCTCTGGGTTCACTGTCATTGTTTTGTTACCTCACGAGGACAATGGGCTTTATCAGATGTCACACACGAGTCACTTGTCAAACAAATAAAATATAAGCAGGATCACTGATCGAATTAAAGCTGCTGATCTGATCCAGTGTTTAAGTGAATGTGTTATTGAAGGAAAATTCAGTATGAGTTCTTTTCTTTTAGTTATATGCATGCACAGTGCACTTTTTATCTACAAACTGCAAATTCTCATTTGAGGTTTCAGAGTGTTGTGAAATGTGCTGACTGTATTTCATAATTATTACCATATTTAAGCATTCCTAAAAATGTGTTTGTATAAAAAACATCTAATATATTATACAACTTTGCGTCTAAAAAGTTTAAAAATAATATTTTTTCACAATTATTTCACAATTAATAACAAAGACACTTCGAAAAAACACTGAATTAAACATCACATTTTAAAGTTGAAATTTTTCTACACTGAATCAGTGAAATGTGCTCTAGTAAAGTTTATTTACAATTTTTGAAAAATCTTTTTTTCTTTTTTTACGGAGTCTCTGTGTGGCCCTCTTTTTCTTTTTTCCCCAGCAGAACCACAGGACCCAACTTATAATTATGCTCTTTGAGCACATCCAGGCCTTACCGTAGTAAAACCCTTTCTCAGAAGCGCCAGCGAGCTGCAGATCTGCACTGAAGAACTGTACGTGTGATGGAACATACTGTCTCAATGAATCACAGGTCGGCTTGTTTACAAGGAACTGTCACGCTTTTGAAAATGAAACAATAACTTTAGATACCAGCTTATTCATGCTGCTTCCCATAACTCTGTGCATTCTTCAGACCACTTGAACATTCATCTAAAGTAACAAAGCACGTTTTATTATCACATGTGACAACGAGACAAATAACATTTTAACTAAGCATGTTAAGGAACGAGCAAAACTGATAATAGTTTCCACACCTATAAGATGTAAATAATAATAATAATAATCTACTATATCTTATGTATGTTTGAGAAATTGTATAGCTTTGTAATCCAACATGTCAATGATTATGACACCACTGGATTATGACACACATTATGTCAATGAAGTCATTCATGTTTATTTTTATTTATTTAATTTATGTCATTCACAGATGCATTTTATTTAAAACAGAAATTGTTTTTTTTTTTTTATTTTTTTTTTTTATATCTTAGTTGTTTCTTAGTTGAGCTTAGATAGCTTTCTTAGACTCCACACTTGATTTTAATAGCTTTGATTTTATATTAGATTTTATTGTTAACAGATAATAAAATCATAGAAAACAACTATTTCTTTAGGAGATTTGAAATCGTTTCAAATAATTTTCTTAAACATATCTGATCAAATGACTTTATATCCACACTGGTTTTGTAGCTTTTTGTAGTTTTACAGCTTTGTTTTTATATTTGGTTTTATTGTCAAAATTAATATTTCTTTAGGAATTTTCACATATGCTTTTTCTCTGATACAAAACTGGAAATGTAACAAATCATACGAATAACAAATCACATGTTTAATATCTAATTTGTTTCTCTTACAAATAAATAAATAAGATTAAAGCGGGAACAAATGGAAATTTTCGCTTAAGTACATTTCTCAGAATTGTGCCATTTATTGGAGTAAATGATATTCATATAATTCCATAACTCTGTACTTGTGAACTTATGCTTTGTTCCTCTAAATTTTCTTATTAAAACTTTACAAGAAGGTCTCATTTATTAACATTTATTAATGCACTAACTAGCATGAACTAATAATGAACAATATATTTGTACATTAATAAAAATGTCCATGTTAGATCACTGTGCATTAACTATTGTAAACAAAAACAACTTCTGACTTTAATAATGTATCCGTTGAGATTAACATGAACTAAGATTAATGCAAAGCATTATTCCTTCTTAACTAAAGTAGTTAACTAATTTAAACTACTGGAACCTTATCAAGTTACCGTTTTCTCAAACATATCTCTTGAAAATTTGAGTAAATGACCTTATATCCACATCGATTTTAAACCTATGACTTTTCTCTGAAATGGAATTGATGCTTAAACCGAAACACGAGCCAACCTTATTAAATCTCCAGAGTTATGGAAACAAAACATGAGCAATATCCAGTGAATAATGCAACTCCACAAACTCTATTCAGGGCAGTTTAGGAATAGACGCTTGTCGTGTGCGAGTACAGTGGTGTAAATGTCCTGCTTTCTCACACTAGATGTTGTTAGAGCCCTTTCTAGGGATCTCGTCCACACCCTCCTCACTGCTCTTCCTCACGTCTGTATGAAAATGTGCCTTACGTGTTGCTAATATATCAACGTGACTTATCATGCCTTTCCAGTTTGATTCATGGCTCGGCTGACAGGTTAAATTGCCGGTGTGAATCTCTGGCACGGAATAAGACGAAATCGAGCTGGTTTGGTCCCGAGGCGATGGACGGGGGGAGGAGAGCGTGCTGGTGGGAAGCAACCCACTGCGGCTTTCAATCCTTTCTGATTTATGTCTCCTCTTATGTGAAAAAAAAAACAAATGAAACAGTGTAATAAATGCTCTTTCTCTTTCCATATATGTACACGTCGGCCGTTAGGCTTCAAAGTTTGTGCCGTTGTCGGCCTTCCTTTATAAGATACTGGGATTCCTGAACTCTTTGTTGTGTGAATCTACCTGTAGGTTCTTCCGTGAGAAAACAAGTGGGGAAAAACTTACAGAAAAGCGTATGAACTTCATTCATTTGTTGTGGAAATGAGGGTTGACTGGACTGAAAAGGAAATTAAATACGATATCCAGTTCACGTGTGGAAACCTCTGAAACAGACGGAAACCTGGACTCAAAAATACTTTGAGGATGTAAATGCAAAAAAGCCCCAATGAAATCAGAATTGGAGTTTTGTGGGCTGTAGTCCATTGATTTGCTAGACCTGCAGTTCTTGCCTAGTTTTGCTTTAGGAAGCAAGGTGCCACAAGGATCCGTCCTAGGTCCCCTTCTATTTTCAATATACATGTTGCCCCTTGGTAATATTATTAGAAAATACGGAAGCTTCCACTGTTATGCTGATGATACTCAGCTATATATCTCAACGAGACCAGATGAAACTTCTCAATTATCTAAGCTAACAGAGTTTGTTAAAAATGTAAAAGATTGGATGACAAATCATTTTCTCCAATTAAATTCGGATAAGACAGAGATATTAATTATTGGACCAAAAAACACTACACAGAATCTTGTAGATTACAATCTGCAACTAGACGGCTGTACTGTTACTTCCTCTACAGTCAGAAATCTGGGTGTTATATTAGACAGCAATTTGTCTTTTGAAAATCATATTTCCAATGTTACAAAAACAGCATTCTTCCATCTTAGAAACATTGGCAAGCTACGAAACGTTATCTGTTTCTGATGCAGAAAAGCTAGTTACGAGGAGTACGAGGTCAAGAAAATATGATCATATTACCCCAATTTTACAGTCTCTGCACTATCAGTTACAAATTATCATTACTTACCTATAAGGCCATACATGGTTTAGCTCCTGCGTACCTAACTAGCCTTCTACCACGCTACAACCCATCACGCACCCTAAGGTCACAAAACACTGGGCTTTTGGTCCTTCCTAGGATAGCAAAGTCCACTAAAGGAGGTAGAGCTTTCTCACATTTGGCTCCCAAACTCTGGAATAGCCTTCCTGATAATGTTCGGGGTTCAGACACACTCTCTCGGTTTAAATCTAGATTAAAAACACATCTCTTTCGCCAAGCATTCGAATAATGTATCTCTTAAGTTGTAAGTGTAGTTGCATCTGATCTTGCATCTGATTGAAATTGAAAGTGAAAATAATTAATAATATTAATAATGTTCATCGTCTGGCTGACTACGTCTTGTATTCATTTTTCTAAAAATCCTGTCAAACGTGCACAATACTATATACCGTGGGAATATTTAAATGACATGTAATTTAGTTGCTACAAACTGTTACTCGGGTCGTATCTCTTGCAGAAACTAAAGGAACATACAAATTAACTTGAAGTCTTACACCCCGTCCCACATTCACATGTGGCTCGGGCAAATTAGCATGTCTCTGGCTAACCCAGACCCTCTCGTGTCTCCACTTACACTCAGAGCTTTCTATTTCCAGCCCGTCTTTACGGGGGAGTTTACAGTTCATTGACTCGACAGCTTGTTTACATGCAATAAATGAATGTGAAAATTGGTGCTGGAGCGGCCGGTACATTTGAAAGCCATTAGAGGGACACTGATGATGGAGCGGCTTTATAACCTCGTAAGACCTTGCTGACTCAAGCTTTCAATTATCTCGGGGAGAATAAATCAACTTTAACATAGTTTGCTGAAAAATGAGTTGATGTTGAAGGTCTACAAGGGTCAGTATTTCCAGAGTACCATAATCCCGGTCGGCCAAACCTGTTGGGAAAAAACTAACTCCAGCCGGATCTGTTATATCTCAATAGTTTCTGCATTTAAATGGAGAGCAAATTATGAAAACGACTCCATAAACTGTAAAAAAAAAAAAAAAAAAAAAAAAAAAAAAAAAATATATATATATATATATATATATATATATATATATATATATATATATATATATATATATATACATCTGCTTTCATCAGTTCATGTGTAAATCAATGGGATACCTGCCATTTCTTTGTAATTATTGGTGATTTTTTTTAAGTTTCTGAGTGAAAATTGTTTTAAAATTAATAATACACATTTTTATTTTCAGTGCATGCATCTCCTTTAGTGTTTCAGAAGAAATCTTAAAAATGTTTCAAACTATACTCAGATTTGACAGTCAGTCTTTCGTAACCAAATTAGCTTCATTAGATTTTCTGCATATCTATACGTTGTCATAAGTTGTAAATAAAGAGTTTGTTTACGAGGAAATCGTTTTTTTACTCCCTCAAAATTATGTTTAATTCAATGGTTTACTTGCTGCTTCTTTGTTATTATTGAAGCATAATTATTAATTATAAACTATTTTTTTGTTTTATTTTTGTCAACACAATGTTTCTTTAAAAAAAAAAAAATTACTGAAGAGTATATATTTTTTTTTTTTTCAAAAAAAAAATTAATTGGGTCTATTTACTTTTAAAATTAAATTTTACAATTTTAAAATTGCTTTTCTGACTTATTTAAAAACAGTTAAGAGTATGTTTTCAACTTTAAAAAACCTCAGACTTTAATGTTTAATTTAACATGTTACTGTTTTTTTTTTTTTTTTTTTTTAGATTATACCTAAAAAGGAGAAAAATATCTGCCAGAACGTTGTTATGTAAACGAAACACTGTCGGATTCATGATCCTGATAGAAAACTGTAACTGATGCCAAATGCATGCTCTTATAAATAGTATAAAGCACTAAAAAGTCCCCATCAACTCTCTGCGGTCTCCGAGTGAATGGTGATTTTGTTGGAGGCCTTGCATGTGGCATCTCAGGCAATTAGTGTTGATGGCTCGGAAATTTGTTTTGTGTCCTAAATGTAAAACAAAAAGCAGCACATCAGGAAATAATGGATTTTCAGAGGAGGCTCTGGTGTGGCGTACAGTAAAAGAAACACTCGCATTGTTACATCCAGCATTTCCATCTCACGTTTTTCCAATTACCGCCGGCTCTGAGAGATGTCAGCGTTGTATACAGAAAACATGTTTCCACTAAAATCATGTTCTCTGCTGCCTCGAATGGAGTCGGTTGGCTTGTGCAAATAACGGGCAGGACACAGCCGGCCTCCAGGGCTTTCTACGGCCCGTTTTCCCACAGAGAAACAGAGTCTGACTGACAGATAACAGGGCCCAGCCGTGCCTCGAGCTGAGAGCTGCACAAACGGAGAGGCCTCATGGTTAATATCAGAACGAGGAGAGCCGTGGAGATCGGGACCGGGACTCAGTGGACATCCGTACCACCATGACAGCTCAATGGGAGAGCCTTCTCTTCAAACGCCTGCCCAATTTAGTCATGTGACGCCAAGGATAAACGTCCCAGACAACAATATGTCATTTTAATGTCATTACGGATGTTTTATTCACAGAGTTCTGCGGTCAGGGCAGGGATTGTGAGGACTGGGAGGGTTTTTCCATCCTTTTCTTTTACAATTAATTTCACATGTCGCCGTCTCGGTGTGCGGCAACGTCTTTCAAGTGTAAAGAAGCAGAATGATGCACTTTATACGCTCATAATGAACTGCAAATTAAAGTACACCATGGCAGAGTTAAAAAAGACTGAATTAGATATAGTGTGCACAGCTGAAAGGTCAAATGTATGTGGTTTAGTTGTTGCTTAAAATAAGTATTGCATACAACATAATTTCATGTATATATATAAATAAATAAAAAACCCACACACAGGCAATAGCTTAAACATATTTTCTTCAAATGTTGTTATTTGAGAATAAAAAATAAAAAATAAAATAATATATATATATAAATATATTTGGTGGTGTAACTGTCTTGAATCATCTTGAAGAAAATAATAATACTTTTAATAAATTAAATGTTTATTATTTACTTACAAAATTGGGGATTTAAACTATTTCTAACAAATTTTTATCACTTGTAAAATAAATTAAAATTTTCATAAAGTCAATTAACTCTTTCCACTGAAAAAAATGCCTTTCTGCATTTTTAAGAACTGGACACATGCATTTTAAATATTTGTATTTATTTATGTATTTATTTAAACAGACTGATTTTAAACTGACTTTATCCTGAGAAAATGAAAGAAAATTGATTAATGCTCAATGCTATAATTATGCTGCATGAAGCTCATATGGAGATCCAGTACTGCGTTTTGTTAACTAATCTGAATCTATTACATTTATCCATGTATGATCAATAGAGCATATGTCATTCAACATTAATATCTGTTGTGTTTTCTCGGGTTTTCATGCATTTCCCAAGAGAGCACATCGCTGAAACCTCAGCACAAACAAACCTGCACAAAAGCAGCAGAGAACGCCTCGCTGAGATAAAAATGCAATTTGATTAAAAGCATATAGATTGTTAGAGCGGCTGCTTCATAATCACCTTCAATAAAAGTCGAGTTGGATCACAACCTTCACCTTCAGTTGATATTTTTGCATGTGTAGTTTTGGTCTGAGAAGAAATCCTTAATTTGCCAAAATGCAACATACAATTGTCTGCAATCAAAAGTCATAAATCTGACTATAATCTCATTAACATTACTGATTAAATTATTCTAAAGGCAAATTATCTACAAGTAATGCACATACTAATAGTTCTGTATTCTTACTGTATGACAACTATTCACTGGTCTATTTTTGTTTTTAGATTTTATTTCATATTTCAATGCATTTAAACATATTTTAAGAGAAACATCTGAATATCAGAAAAGATTTGGAGAACTACTGTAGTATTGCATCAGTGTCTCATCAATGGATGCTCTGCAGTGAATGGGTGCCGTCAGAATGAGAGTTCAAACAGATGATAAAAACATCACAATAATACACAGCACTCCAGTCCATCAGTTCACATCTTGTGAAACAAAAAGCTTGTTTTTAAGAAACAAATCCATCAGATCCACTGTTACTTCCTGCTAAAATTCATAAAGTTCATAATCCATAATGATTTTTTCTTCCAGTGAAAAGGTCCATATCCTGTTGTTCTCTTACATTAAAATCCACAAACATAGTTGTTAAGATCTGTTTTAACTTGTAAACGGTGCGTGATCTGTGCAGATTTCTCTCCTGATTCAGACCAGATGACTTTCCCTCTGCAGAAAACAATAGTATGGAAAGAGGACTCGTATTTTAGCCGTAAGCAACAGTTTGAAGTTTAAAATGTCTTATTGATGGATTTGTTTCTCACAGATATGCAGCTTTTGTCTTCACAAGACATTAACTGATGGACTGGAGCGGTGTGGATTACTTGTGGATTATTGTGATGTTTTTATCATCTGTTTGGACTCTCATTCTGATGGCACCCATTCACTGCAGGACATCCGTTGATGAGACACTGATGCAATGCTATATTTCTCCAAAACTGATGAAGAAACAAATTAATCTACATCTTGGATGGAATGAGGATGAGTGCGCTTTCAGAATATTTTCATTTTTTTAGGTGAACTATTCCCCTAAGGAGCAATAGATTCATTAATACTTTAGCAATCTCCCTCTAAGACCCCATCAGCTGTTTCTTATAAACAAACACACGCAATCTGAGATGCTCCCTAAAGGCAAGCAAATCTGTATCCAGTCACAGGTCAATCCGGAAGACTGTGGTCATCTGGGACCGGAGCCCAGAGGTCATTCTGGATGGGGATTGGGGTCGACCATGCCGTGGATCTCTTTCACCTGTGTCTGACGCCGTAGTGAGAAGCTATTGTTCAGCGCTACACGCAATCTGACCGGTCTGACCCTGTTTGCTACCCAAAACAAAACTGCTCCGTTTCTTTATCATTTACATCTGCAGCACAAACAGTAAAGATGAATTACACACTTAACTTTATTACTAGAAGTTTGAACAAACTCCTGAGAATTTGACATTTGCATGTATCGTACCTTTAACTTTATGCACTATAACCTTTAAAGCATGCAAAAAATACCCCAAAAACCTTGTATTTCAACATTCTTCTTGAGTCTAAATCCAGTTTTCCATGATGCAACTCTCTCACAAACACACACACACACACACTTTCAATGTGTTTTTAATCTCAAATCCCAAAGCGTGCAAAATGTACACAATCCCTTGCAGATTCTTTTCCAAAGGGCCGAAACGGAGACGAGAAACAAGAGCCATGTTCTCTGGTGCCCTGGGCCGTCCGGATGGAGAACGTGAAGGAAAGCACAGAAGAACGTCTACAAAGAGACGAACCATGATGCATTTGTCTATATGAGGGTTTTATTACAACACATTGTTCCTGCAAAACTGTTTGGTTGAAACGCAAAATAAAACATTAAAACTTCTCCTGTGGGTTTTCCCTCCCAGTGACTGTGTTTGATTACACCTGTCCATCATTTCCAGAGCCACTCCAGTCATCCATTCAACATGGACATGAGGAATTCTGTCAGGGAATGAGATAATGTGATTTCACTTTGATTTCCATGCATGGATTAAGCTACAGGATCCTTATTAAGTTGCTTTTGATGATCTGATTCACTGTGTAAGGAGTCAGGCTTGTCTATTGTGCAGTTTTCAATACTGGGGCATGTTGTCACAAAATGTCCCCATGGCTTACACAACTGAAATTCATCTTTTTTTTTTTCTTTTTTTTTTTTTCGTCTTGTCTATAAGGATAAAAATTTTTACAGTTTGTATTTTACATCAAGAATGGATAAAAAAATGGACTGCAAACTTTGCTCATGGAACTTTCTTTTTTAAATGTTACTGCTTGTTTCAGAATGTTTTTAGGTAACATTCAAAAGTAACGGGTGCAAAATTATAAAAATGGAATGTTCGTAAATTATAAAAATGGAATGTTCGCTTAATGATTGGATAAAACGAAAAATAAATAAATGAGTAAATAAACAAAAAAAAAAAAAAACTTTTTTGAACTTAATAGGAACATCAACAAAATGCTCTTATTATATATTTTTTGTTAACCACGTTATTGTTTGTTTAAATATGTGCATTTTATAAATGAATCGTCTTAACGATGGCTAAAAGTTAAGAAATAAACATCGAGAACATTCATTCTTCCTGCGTGAAAACGTCATGAAAATTAAAAGTAGGAGAAAAATTCACGCCTTTAATGATCTTGAGGCCAAAATCTCCTCATCAGTTGATTAAAATAGAATTAAAAGCTTCACAAAAATGTCAAATCGATTGAAAGCTTCCTGAGTCTGTGCTGAAATCTCAAGCTGGAAGAGATCAGCTTTCCTCAGGCTTCACTGTCAGAAATATTGCCTTGATCTGCGCAATATAAATCACAATGTGCCCAAAATAAGAGTGCAGAACAATTTAAATATGCCATTTTACAAAACGGACAGATCACGTGACTCTAGCAGTTTATGATTAAAGATGAGCAAATAGAAATAAACTGAATTAGCAGCTTTTTTTTTGCAAGGTACAGCGCATTTATGACTTCTCTTCGCCAAAGCAGATTGATAAAACCGGTTTATTTAACTCTGAACGAAAGGTTAAAATAATCTATGTGAGATGTAAATAATTGTAAATGAGAGTAAATTACATTTTTGATAACAGAATTGGTTCCTGCATGGAGTTTGGATGTCAAGTGTGTATCTTGGGCCCCATCTAGTGGTCACTGCTTGTGTTTAGTTCAAGCTCGATTTTATTTGTTTCCATCCAAAAGTATTTATAATTCGATTTTAAATGCGCCATAGTAGTATTGTTTGAACCACAATAAGTTGGAATACAATATCAGATGGACAAGGAAACATTTAACACAAGGGTAAAACCCAATAACAGGGAACGCTCTCACAACTTTCACTTTTTTTTCTTCAACATTTTTTAACGATATGCTACGACAAAATGTTACTGAAGTAAGGTTTATGGAACGTTCTTATAACTGTATAAATATTTTTCTGAGATCAGCATTCTGGTAACGTCCATATAACTTTCAATAACTTTATAATCACGACAAGAAAACTGTACAATGAAACATTCTTAGAATATTAATGTTCAAATACGTTACATTTTGGGTAACAAATAAAGTTAGTAGAATTCTGTAGGTAACATTTTTGCAACGTTTAATTAACACCATGACTAAGACTAGAACACTGAACATTTGAACGGTTTACAAACATGTCAAAACAATATTTCAACAACGTTTCCACTACGACCGGGGCTAGTTGTCACTTTTTATTCTAGTGAATGTTACTCAGGATGAGGTTTTTTTTTTTTTTTTTTAAGTAATTCCTGTATAGAAACAAACTTTAAGATATAACTACAAAATGCTACTGCCAAGAGCAAGGTACAGCGCCATTCTCTAAACAATATAGAGGGTTAATATACTGCTTTAAGAATAATATCTTTGCTTAAAAATATTAAATACTAAAATAAAAATCACAGTTTAGAACTTTAAACGGAGATAAAACAGGTATGAAGTGGCAAACAAATTCAAAACAGATATATATATATACCATTCGGGTATAAATGGGTTACAAATGTACAATTGACGGTCCCCCCATTTTTTATTGTAATGGTACGTTCCCCGTTCTGCGCCACATACACAGTTTGGCCACTCGGTGGCAGCAGCGTCCTATAAAAAAAAAGAAAAAGAAAAATGCCTCTCAAGATTCATATCAAAGTGCAGCGACAATCGCTGAGACATTTGAGATCTCCTCTGCATCTCCAGATGAGACACATGTGAGCCTACTTAGTGTTTTATTTTTTTTCTATCAGGAGCAACATGGAGACTGGTACCAAAGTCTACATTTTCTCTGTTATTTGCTTCTAGGACACAGAATTGAGACATTGCATGATTCTAATTTGTGATTTGTCCATACTGTGGGCTCACACACACACACACACACACACACTTCCTCTGCTCTTTCAGTGCGGTCACGCATGCCAGTGGTTATACTTTGAATCATTACTTTAATAAGGCTTTTAGTAATACAGGTTAGAACCTGTAATTGGCTTGAAAGGCACAAATGCATTCTGTGCTTTCAGAAACCTGCTGGACTTCTCTGGAAGTTGCATTGTTTTTGTTCCAAATGAACAGAGAAATGGGAAAGTTATAATTATACGACAGACAGTTGTGATGGAGCGGGTGAGGAGTCGGACATTCACACACACTTGATACTATAACACACACTTATACACATGAATATTAATGCATTAGATACATAGAAACAAGTACAGTTTGCAATGCTAAAAATATAGATCAAGGGTTGAACAAGTGTGAATTATATTCAGAATTAATGTGACACTTGATCTAATGAATCTCATTCATGTTAAAGGGTGATTTAAGTATCCTAATGTCTTTTGTTTGACATGTGCAGGAGAAACTAGCAGATATTTTCAGAATATCAGCTTGGATTTCACATCGCTGAATCGATATCTCAGATGTGCAAACCTCAGAGAACACAAACCCAAAAGCAGATACTATAAGACCGTCAGGAAAATGGAGAATATTTTGCAGGACAGCTAAACATGATTGAGCTGTCAGTTGTGATTTAATATAAAGTTTGTCTCAGATGTTTCTCTCCTTAAAAACATACATTTACCCAAAAATGAGTTAAATGAATTAAATTTATATCATTAACTCATCCCCATGTCACTGTGTGACTTTTTCTTCTGAGCTTAAAACAAAATGTTTTTAATAATGCATGCATGCAGAAGGAGACCAGTGTCATTTTAGTATCATTTAGATACTTTTTAATATTATATTATATATAATGTTATATACAATTGTGTATTCTTCTATATTAGTTTTTATTTTCCTATTTTTGATATTCACTAAGTTTTTAATTTTTGTAATTGTATTGTGTCTTGTATATTAAACAGATAACAGATTTGTAAAATATTTTTAGATTTTATATATATATATATATAATTATTTTTTTACATTTATATAATTTGTATTTTTTTCTAATTTGTATTTTAAACTTTCCTAAAGTTTTAGTCATTTTGTTGCATTTTTTTTTATTAGCAACTTTTTACTATAGCGACATAGTTTTAAATCACCTAAAATGTTTATTTCATGTTTTATTTTTTAGTTAATATTTAAAGTAACAGTATCTATCTATCTATCTATCTATCTATCTATCTATCTATCTATCTATCTATCTATCTATCTATCTATCTATCTATCTATCTATCTATCTATCTATCTATCTATCTATCTATCTATCTATCTGTCTATCTATCTGTCTATCTATCTGTCTGTCTGTCTGTCTGTCTGTCTGTCTGTCTGTCTGTCTATCTATCGTACTTCTGAGTATCTGTTACATAATCATCTGTGTAAAAGACTGCAAACTATAGATGTGGCATCAGTCTCAGTGGTTTGATCGCAAGTAAAGTGCTTTTTGTAAAACACCCTGACACCTCTGCAGTATTCAGACATAATACCCAGCATCCCCCTGTGCTTCCATGCATCAAACCGATGCTGTGAAACAGAAGTTGATGCGGTGGAATATCAAATATAGTGAATGTTCTGCTGTGCTGTTGGATCTGGATGTGTGGCGGATGCAGTGTGCGTCTGCTGTTTGACTGATTCCTGCTCTTTAGCTCGATGTGTCTCCAGCGTCGGTGCTGTCAGAGCAAGGCCTCGTCTCAGACGGACAGACAGGTGAGCTGTCAGGAGCTTCCTCGTGTCAGAATGTGTGTGCATCTGTTTGGATACATCTTTTATTACAAGAGTATCAAGAATTGCATTTAAACATCATAGAGGTGATTAGATCACGGTTGCTTTTCATACAGTAGTTCATCCTTTACTCTAACACTTTCACTATACTTATTTTACAGTAAAAAATATTCCTAAAAAAGACATTTTGCTGAAAATAAACTACATAACGGGGTTATTATAGTTAAATAAAACTACATTTAAACAATTATTTATTTATTATTATTATTTTTTTACTTTAAATAAACTAAATGTTTAAGGAAATAAAATATATATATATATATATATATATATATATATATATATATATATATATATATATATATATATATATATATATATATATAAAACTACAAATTTAAAATTAAATGGAAAATGTTACACTAAAACTAATTCAAGATATTAATAAAAACCATGATAGTTTCTCAATACTTAACCCTTATGCATAAGATATTTCCTAACTATATATATATATATATATATATATATATATATATATATATATATATATATATATATATATATATATATATATATATATATATATATGATTGTTAAATCATAATAGGTGCATAATACATTTTTGTATTTATTTATAAATTTTTTTTTGTAAGTTTTTAATTCATTTTTGAGTCCGTTTTAGTTTTACTTATTTCAGTATATCAATTTAAACTAAATGAAAATGAGATATGTGTCAAAAAAAAAAATAGTTTAAACATGTTAAAGACGATTACATTTGATTGGGAAACAAAATCAAGATTTTAATCACCTGCTAGTGACAGTAACCGAAGAAACAACATTTCCATTGCTGTAGAATATTACATTTTACGTTATATATCAATTGTCTCCTTTAATTTAAGGGGATGCTCAAAGGTCAGTTTAACATTATAAGCAAGTCTATTCAACATGCTTCTCAAACACATTTGGTATTCATTCAGAAGGCTTCTTCTATCTTCTCTCAAGCCCATTAATTCCAGCTTAACCGAATTTGTGGTCCGGTCGATCTGACACCCGCGTCGCTCCATCAGAACCCCCGAGATAAGACAGATCGGCAGTCCGGCCCTACTGATGTATGTTCACATCCTCCGTACTGACAAATCACACTTGCAGTCAGTCAATATCCTTGAGAGCCATTCAATGTAATGCAAAATTCATGACGGCGCTACACACAGAGCCAGACCAGAGGAGGTCAGTTATGATTTCATGTCAGCAAAAGATTTCCTGACACTTCTATTCTGAAGGGACCATTTAGAAAATTTACATTATTGAATACAGTAAAGGAGACGTCCCGCTATGTGAATGCTTTAGTGCGTCTGCAAAACTCTCGGGAGAATACATTATTGAGCCGCTTAGAAGTGGAAGAATTACCTTCAGATTCGTTTTATCCGTGTCCCATGATACTCGGCGCTTTGTTCTGTCTGATGTGATTCTGTGAATGGAGTTAACAGACATTTGTGTATCCAGATGGGAATTGTTACTTTAAATCACAGTTAAATGGACCAGAGGGACCGTCTTATCTCACGTCTTTGTAGCAGAATGGAAGTTGTACAGTGTTTGTTAAAGGGACTCTCCTATAATAACTGCTTCTTTTTTTGTAAATAAAGGAGAGTCATTTTTAACACGGCTATCGTGCTGTAGAATAACTAATGATCAGCACAGATGTTATCTCAGGTGTTTTTCAGCATTTTGGGAGATTGCTGGAAATCTGCAGAGTGAAATGCAAGCTGAAATGCATCTTTTTCAATGTTAAAGCAGAGTTGGCATCAAACAATCCATTATAGGATTTTTTTTTCCAATGGCTTTTGGATTATTGCATAAAAACCAACAAAACTGTAACGTAATTAAGCTGGATGCAATGCATTCTGTCTTCTATAGATCTGCTTGACAGATGAAACGCCAGAGGAACTGGTATTGAATTGAATCAACATTGACTCGAGCTGGATGATTACAAAGCTGAACTGAACTGGTTTCAAACTTCACACTGCTATTGATCTGAACTGAACCAACACTTAGCTGACTGCTAAATGATTTAAGCCGCATATACACCAAGTGAACCAATTCCGATTTTTTTCTCCCATTTGGCACAGATCAGATATGACCCTGGAAAAATGCACATGGATTCTGATATAGTCAGATTAGTTTCAGGCCTCATTCATATGTGGAAACAAATCTGATATGAATCAGACATTTGCATTTGTGTCTGCCATGTGAACAGACAGCTTAAAGCAATGTCTTACTATGACAACACAGACAGGGCAGGTTTGAATAGCAACCCTGGGTTGTTTCGCCAAGTGTATAGTGCAAATATAGTCAACAAATTGGAACGGGGCATCAAGAACCGCAGTGTAGCTGAGTTTTCACAAATGATTCTTACGTTTTTCCTGTTTTGGAGCTGCTTTGACACTATCTGTTTTGTATAAAGCGCTATCGAAGTAAAGGTGACTTGATTACATATCTTAGAATAGTTTGCAAAAGCATGACACAGCGAGGCTGTGAAAGTGACTTAGTAGATGAGATTACCTTTTCAGCGTGATGACGTTTAATGGTCTCAATCATTAAAAACTGGCTTTTTCAAAAACATCATTAAAATATCTGGAGTTTGTGTTCACCACAGACATTATTTCAGGCTTTTAACACCTGATCTACCTTTAACTTAGTTCAGTTGTTGCCTTATTTATTTATGTTTTATTATTATTAAATTGGTTGCACGAGTTACTTCAGGTAAACAAGTTCCTAATTTGAGGCTGAGAGCTTTCAGTAAGATTGTATTTGGGTGCAGTAACAAATGTTTCACTAGTTGAAAATCATTAATAATTCAGTTTTTGCCTTAGTAGACTATTAGGGTTAATAGAATGAGTTGACGTACATGCAAAGTTACTTAAAGTCAGTAGAATAAGCACATATTATGCAGACAGTTTACTAATACTCTAATGATTGCTAGTTGACATTTAATCGGACAATCAAAATAAAGTGTTCCAGCTCTGTGTCCTGAAAATGCAACATTTCCATTGAAGTGGATGGATTCCCAGTGTAAAGTCTATTGTGAATGATCAAAGCTGTCCGTGCTGTCACTCGTTCAGTGACCATGATGAACTGCGTCCACCCTTGATCACGCGGGCCCCGGGGTTCTGTGAGATCGTTTAGGAGAAGACCTTCCTGTTAAATTACTATGAAATTAAATCATAATTAAAACGGATAGACTCCCCAAGCGCAGGAACATTGCAGAGATGAAACAGATAGTTCAGACAGAGGAGAAAAGGGCAAAACACAAATAATCGCACTTTAATTAGATTAAATTATTAAAGGCATGCATCATTTATGAATGAATATAAGGTACCATATAAGCATGGTCTATAAGAAAATAAACTCTTAAAACAATATATAGTAATTTAAGACAATAAGTAATTTTTAAGTTAATTTTGAAATGGATTGTTCTTCCTACTTCTAACTGAGATAATCATGATAAAAAAAATAATAATAAAAAAAAGCATTAATTTTTTTTTTTTTTTTTTAAGACCAAAAGTGTGAATCTGGAACAATGGTAAGACAATAAATTCCAACTTAAGGTATCAGAAAAGTAGAAATTATAAAATCTGTTATTGTAATAAAAATGTAGAATAAAAGTCCTGTAGCCGAAGAAACACCAATAGCTCTAGTTCTTCATAAACTGGGGAATCCCAAGGTTAGAATGAGAACACAATTGACCTTAAATCAGCCTAATTTACATGAATTCAATTATCTGACCTGAAGCGGGAAACGTGTTTATCCATCACGAGACAAACTCGAATTCCCGTCTCGCCTCAATTCCATAGGAAAACATCACCTTGAAGATGAATAACCTACAGTGTTATGGCTGTGTAGCACACAAAACACAGATCACTGCATTTTAATAATTCAGCACAGTTGTGAGTTATGGAAAAATAATAAAATACAGTCCAAGAACATATTTACTGGAGAATTATGATGACTTGTTGCAACAATGTTCAAATCAGGTGTGCTTTTAAACTCAAAGAGCAAACTGAGGCAGCCATTCCCTCTTGAGTACGTTTGACAGCAGATAAGAAAAAACGCAAACATCCGCTCTTTTTTCACTCTATAGATGGCTCTGCTCGATATGCAAATGGCGGTCATGTCTGAAGAATCACTTTGAAAGATAATTGAAACGCTCCTCTGGGTCGATACAGTTCACCGATCACATAAGCAACCTCAAACAAAACTATATTCCATGGTTCCCGGAGCATTTGAGGGCGATGATTGTTTGATATCTCCTGATAAAGCGCACGGCTGTCACAGTCCCCCAGTTCATGTTCAGGAAAACGTGAAAAAATAGTTTTCTTTCCCATTTTCCAAGTCTTTCCTTGAAACAGGAGTATATATATAGTAAAAAAATAGCTTTTAGCTTACATTAGAGTCCAACTGAACCACAGTTATCAACTTATACTACAGACAAAACAATGAATGCAAAGTATGCAAGCAAACACACTGATGAACCATGATCTGCTATTGCTAATCGGATGAAACGTTCTCATTCAAATGTAAGAAAAAAATCTGCACAAATTTGAAAAGGCACTGACAATCTCCTGTCAAGATAATATTTTCCTCCAAACCTAAAACAATGCAATGCACAGCTGAAAATATGGGCAAACCATTGGTGGAAAAACCAGTACAGAAGTTCCTTCATATTAACACAGTATAGTGTAACTTCTTTTTATGAACTTTTCTTAGAATGTAGAATGCATTTTACTGATTTAAACAATGTATACTACAAGAAGAGTAATTCATATCTTGATCAAATTTCCTAGAATATAAAGACTAAAACATTTTAAATAGGTACTTTTAATTAAGAGTTAAACATTAACTAACGATTCTCAGAACGTTCGGGTAATTTTCTTTCTCCATAAAGTTTGTAGAATGTTTGTTCAAAATAATCTGATCTTTAATAATGTTCTCAAAACATTAGCCTGAAACATTATTTATGCGCTGTTCAAATATCTTTTTTTTTTTTTTTTTATGTTTTAGCTGGAGGTTCATCCAACACTTTTTTTTTTAAAATGTAACTTGTTTCAGAATTTTTTTTTTAAACATTCAAAAGCAACATTCCCATAATATTTGCAATTGATACAATGTAATGTTCCCTTAATTGTTAAATTCACAACAAACGGGATGTTTTCAATGTTCAGAGAACATTCAGAAATTACATTTACATAATTTAATGGTAATGTTAGAAAATTGTTCTCAGAATATATTTTGGTTAGTTGTGGAAGGCTTTAAATTGTGGCTTATGGTTCCAACAGGTTTTTAGCATCATTCAGACTCTTCCAACTTTGTCTATATTTTGAATCTGTTTTTATTTTTCTATTTTCTATTTTAATTTAAATTTTAGATAAAGTTTTAGCAGTTTGTTGTGTTTTTAGTAGGCATGTCTGTATAGTTTTATAAATTTTTATTTCAGTTTTAGTTTTTGTTATTTTAGTGCATGCAGTTAAACTAAAGAGACATGTTATGGTGTGTATGGTGCATCAGTTGTGTTTGAACACCCTGTACATGATGATCAGATGGTCTTATCTGTCGAAGTCTGCGTTTCTTGGCCACAGTAATCTTCAAAGTGCACAAGACTTTTTGCTGACAGCCTGGTTATGCGAGTCTAAACATGACCCTAGACTTACAATGACGATGTTTGCACCCTTTTCATTATAATGCAATTCATACTGGAATACAGATCACTAATATGCATAATAATTCATTAAAAGAGCCATAATGCATAATTCACATCTTACAAATGTCTTCTCTGTCGCATAATATAAAAATTTTCCACAATAACAAACAACCCTAAGTTCAGAGACGCACAGCTTCCCAAAAATAGCTTCCTCTAAAGTGTGGCCTACCTTTTGGTATCTAGTTTTTCTCTGTGTGGCAGCTAAAGATGTTTGGTTGCAGGACGGGTGTGTGTTTCGCTATATACTACCACACCGGCTGCTGAAGACCGGCCTGCTGGATAAGTGGTCTCAATGGGACCATGTTGAGATCGTTCCCGTTCTCTCTGATGAGTGCTCAGGTTGTGCGGTCGGTCCCGGGACGCCTGGGGGATTCAGATCTTTCCCTGATGGATGACCTGCAATCCTTTGCGATGCTGTGAACGTATATTCGAAAGTCCAAGTGCCAGGTTCTTCAAATGCATGGACGTGGAGTTGTGTTTTGTTTGGGGAAAGTGTAGCATCCTAGATTAGATCGCTCAAGGGTTTGTTTCTAAATGAGACGGGAACATGTCTTAGCTACTGTCTTCCAGGTCTCTGAGATTCAGGCCTAAAATAAATGCTGCAATTTCCTCTGCTGTCACACTCCTGCGTACTGAGCTAAAGGAAGAGCTCCAGCCGTTTTGTATCTGTGCTGTGTTTATGTCAACTTCTCAGCTGTTTGCCATGCACTAGCTTTAAGAGACCAGAGAAATGCTAGTTACTCACAGAAACAATGCAATCTGTGTTAAACAACTCAGTTACAGACTGGTTTACTAGTTGGTGTGCAACTATGAAAACAAAATTGTCTTATTTAGAAAAAAAAAAAAGAAAATAAAATTTGATTAGCATGCAAGAAAATCTGTGAGGGAGTTAATTAGCTTAATAAACCATCTTGGTTAACTGGTCAATGCCTAAATTCAATTTAGATGTAGAATTTAGAACATTGTAAAGCATGTATAAAGTATAAAATCATGTTGCATTTATTTATTTAGTCAGTTTGCAGAATTCAAAAGATCATCTTTGATATTTTGATAATACCCGTGATGCTACATTGTATATAAAGTCCCCATGGTTTGAAAATGTGAGGCAGTTAACTAGCTTAACTAGCAATACTTAACTTGTTTGATTTAGATTTAGAAATGAGATCACTCTAAACCATTTATCAAGAAACATGGAAACTGGCATCCTGGCATGGTTCCAGCATGATTCTAAAAACAAGTCCATGTTTATACCTTGCATTTCATAAACAAGATGCAAAAACTATGTATGTGGCTGTATGTGGGAACTTTGATGTACATCAGTTTAAATTATGCATCAGAAACATGCAAAGTCAATTACTGATCACAGCCGAAAAAGAGTGTTTATGTCATGTTGTGCAAAACCGATGTAGAAGTGACACTAAAAACCAACACTACATTTTTACATTTACATGTGCATCTTAACCATACTGGCAGACTTTTGGATATTTTTATTTAATTTGACATTACAGTACAACAACCTATGATTATATAAAACAGACAATTAAAAGATGCTAATTAACTCGCTCTCAACCATAAAAGTTCAATTTTGAACCAAAGTCATTATACAGAAGAAGCTTTTCAAGGTCCACAAAAACCCCCTTTTACTCTCCAATTCCTTTGACACCATCCATGTGCTGGTGCTTTAAAGAATTCACAATCCCATACCTCAATAGGACTTAATAGTCAAGCCCATGGGCCAAATCCAGCCCCCCATTAGCTTATTAGTGGCCCCCTACCACAATCCAGACTTCTTTTGAGGATTCAGACAACAAACTAACACTTCAGTTCTGCATGCAAGAGCATTTTGAGAATTGTTCAAAAATAGTTCACCATAATAATATAATTATTAATACTCACCATAAGGCCATCCAAGATGTAAATGAGTGTGTTTCTTCATCAGATTTGGAGAAATGTAGCATTGCATCACTTGCTCGCCAATGGATGCTCTGCAGTGAATGGGTGCCGTCAGGATGAGAGCTGATAAAAACATCACAATAATCCACAGCACTCCAGTCCATCGTTTAACATCTGGAGAATCGAAAAACTGCGTGTTTGGACTCTCATTCTGACGGCACCCATTCACTGCTGAAGATCCAAGCAAGTGATGCAATGCTACATTTCTCCAAATCTGATGAAAAAAACTCATTAACATCTCGGATGGCCTGAGAATGAGCATATTTTCAGCCAATATTCATTTTTGGGTGAAATACCCCTTTAAAGCATATTTCTTTCTAAACCACTAATCCGAACTACATCCAATAATTACGAGAGCACCATGCCCTACTGTACAGATGAATTTGCTCACCTCCTTAAAATAGCAAAAGAAAACTTTTTCTTCCAGCAAAAGCCAAGGGTGAACATGACACGCATTGGGAAAATGGCTCTCCAGTTTCAAAAGCAGCTCACCAAGCAGAAACTGATTTAATAAAGTCACTGATGTGAGAAATTTAACTACCTTTGCAGTGCTGCTCTGTTTACTCGAGTTCATACATTGCTGGATCCTAAGTGCGGCCCTCGGGATTGGATCTCAAGGGAAGTTTCATTAGAATCACATTAATCGAGAAACTGCACTGATATCAAATATAATGCTGTTTTTGTACTGTTTTGAACAAATTAGTATCCAAGATACTAAGTGAAAATTTATTGTAAACTTCTAGTTATTTTAAAGTGTGTTCACAGCATCATCTCGTGATGTTTTTATTGTTTTTTTCAAATACAATTGTAAAAACACTTACATAATTGATGCAGGTGATTTGACCCATCGGCTAAATAATTGTAAGAATATTAATTGATTTGCCTAATTCATAACCTGTGATTGTCCCCAGCTGATTTTGCGTCTGACAGTTCATTATAAAGATCATTGGCTTCTAACGTTCTGTAACTCTGCAATTAATCACATCAGCGCCTAATTACAAAGCTTATTGATGTGTAAAAGCATGACTTATTTCACTCATAGGCAGCTTTGGATTGCCCATAATGTAAATTAATCATATTAAACACATATTACTAGACTTTAAGTAGCATTAAAAGACCGGTGAGAGAGAAATGCACCTTGGTAGTTTGCAAAGAATTTTCACCTTTAAAAAAAATATTTAGAAAATTAACTTCTGTGCACTTTTGCCAATAACTAAAGTTCTAGCAATCTTTTACTCAGTATAAAACACGTCTCCCTCATCAAGACAGAGAAAGTGCGATAGAAGTATCCAGGTTAAAGTATTCGGCTCGCCTGCTTTCAGAGCTGAATGATTAAACGTTTATGAATCAGCTAAAGCGATTGGAAAGCCAGTAGAGCCTGTGATCTCTCAGAAGATTGAATTTCATATCAATCTGAACCAGGGTTCACAGACGTGTGAACACCAGCCTGTTTGTGGGCCTGCTACAGCTCTATAGTTTTGTCCTCATTCTACTGGACTAATAACTTGTTCACAATGCATATATATTGGAAGGAAAAGCTGGAAAAGTTGTAGTACTATTTTTAGAGGAAATGTAAACAAAGAGTTAGATTACAGGCTTGACATCACAGCTTTGGTTCTTTACAATCCTATCTAACAAAAACACGTTCCAAGAACGTTTTGCTAAAAGCATTCCCATAAAGTTATAAAAACATTATATTTTAATCTTCTCTGAACATCTTTTCTTTCTTTTTTTTATGTATTAAAGTTTTTTTTTTTTTTTTTTTTCCGTGGTTATATAAGGCAACATTAAAGGAACGTTTCTGTTTATTATTTTGCTAACTTTCTGAGGATGAAAATTCCGTCAGTGGCAGGGAAAAAGATTAAAATCTGGATTCACAAAACAATTTTAAGACAAAAAAAAAAAAAAAAAAAGTCTGCTTAACTGCTATTTTCTTCTAATTTCTTTTTGTTTTGTTTTACATAAAAAAAAAGAAAAAAGAAAAAAAATTGTTTTGCACTCCCAACAATTCTTCTTAAGAATGTTCTTATATATGTATATATATATATATATATAATTCTTGAAAATAATTTTACTGAATAACTGCTTTTAAAGTTAGGACAGCCCAAGACTAGTCTAAAATCCCAAAAAGTAAGAATGAGTTAATGAATTACTTGGGTTATTTTAAATTAATTATTATATTTAATCATTAAAACAGCTCTAGCAACATCAAATACATTAAAAGGGATGTGCACGAGTGACAGCGAAGACTGATAATGTAAACGATTATCATGATTATGTGTTTTGCAGAATTCAAGATTCATAACAACACTGCAAAAAAACAAAAAAACAAAACAAAACGATTCAAATAGGGAGCTCGTTTTAATTTATTTTAATTTTAGCTGGTAACGATGAAAATATTGCACTCTCCTACGATTATTACTGTAAACGGCAAGAAGTGCAAAAAGACAATCTTTGAAGTGTGAGTTTATCAGTGAGTCTTCAGCCAGGCATTCAGAAAGATTCGTAAGAGCATATGAACATTCCATTAAAGAATGTTTGTTTACAACATTGAGAGAACCTTGCCAGAACATTCTGAGAACGTTCCCTGTTAGCTGGGATCTACACAGAGCTTTACCACAACATGTGGGTCAAACCAGTGGTCAGTGACCTACAGACCATTACATCAGGGTTCTGAGAAGAATTCATTTCAAATCAGCATGCATCACGGAGCACGTAATGATGGAGAACGAGATCACCTTGAGACTGCGATTAGAGGAAACTTGATGAGCTGATAAAAGAGTAATTCAATCTTAATTAACAGAGACCCCTTCATTAGTTCCATTAGTTCTTATTTTAGTTCCAGCTCATTTTGGGTTTGATGCTCAAGCAACACAGATATTCTGCTTCATAAATACATCAACTATTTTCTGATGTGCTTTTGCATTTCTGTATTTTCAGCTTTTTGCTAGTAATCTTTTTTTTTTTTTTTTTTTTTTTTTAATGAATATGTGTTTTGCTAATGTGATAATTCCAGCAAATGAAATGCATTATCAAGTATATGTTTCTGTTAGTGGTTTGGTTTATGCGACACACTCATTTAAAGCGAGCGTTCATTTCACAACAGATTCTCATGCTAATTGTGTCATGCTAATACAAGCACCATCTCCAAACAAACGTGCCTTTTTAATTGTAAAGAAAAGCAGATTTACTGCTTTTATTCAGTTTTAACACATTTAAATTAACCCTTACATGTCAAGTAGCAAATCTTATATATATATATAGTCTTCGTCTGCAGTCATATCACTGATGTAGCCTACAGTGTTTTGTAGTGATTGTTCATGTGAAAGTGAAATGTATGATGGGAATCGAAACCTGCTACCTACTCCACATAATAACGTGTACTGTAATTAAATTTTTTCATGCAGGACTTGGTGATTTGACATTGTGTACCATGCACAGCAGGAACCCATATGGCTGTATATATATATAAAAAAGAATAATATGAAATATATTAAGCTCATTTTTTTTATATTTACAAATATATTTTGAAAAAAAAAAATCTATTTTCAAAATTAATATACCACAATGTATTTAAAATTGTTTTTCAGGGGCAAAAATAAATAAATATTGAAATCAATTTTTTGGTAGCCTACATTTAGGGTAAATATAGTATAAATGTGGATAATATTTATTTTTTTCATTTTAAAATACGTTCCCTGGCAATTTTTTACAATAATTTGTTTTAATATTGTTCACACACGTTACTTAAAATGTAGCATATAATGTAAGTGTATTTTCTTATGGAATATATTAGATGTAGATATATTCTTAAATATATAATATTTTTTTATATATTGGTAGAAATTATATTTTGAAACATTTATTTATTAAAAAAAGGTTTTATTTATTTATATATTTATTTATTGAAAATACAGCATATATACACTCCATGGGAATTAACATTTCACTTTTATTAGTTATATATAAGTTGAATATAATATGCTTTTTTCAACTGAACTAGAATATATTATTAAGCAAATATTGACATGCATTTAGCAAGCACTTTTATCCAATGGGACTTACAGTGCATTCAAGCTTTACATTTTTTTCACCAGCATGTGTGTTTCCTGGGAATTGATCCCACAACCTTTTGCACTGCTAACACAATGCTCTACCACTGAGCCACAGGAACATTGTGGAACAGAACTCTCTTGAATCTCTATCAAAAAGCCAAAGAAAGAGAAAACAATGCTGTTGAACAAATATCAAGTCTTTGAGAATCTAATCAACAGATATTTGCGGCAGAGCAGCATTTTGGCCATCATCTCCTCAGAAACCTCGCTAATCCTAAATATACTGACACTTTACGACCTCTCATAGTCGATCTGAGCAAATACATTTCTAGAACCAGTTACAAACCTCGCTGCCTTCCAAATACAATGCCAACAGTTTTCTCTGGAAGCTCCACCTGTACAAATGGGCCGGAAAACTGACAGTCTATCCTTATCTTTCCCGTTTTTACACCGTTTATGATGTGTACGATTTTAAAAACATGAATATCTTTGTCAAACTCAACCATGATTTCGTGCAGCGTGGTTCATTTCAATCAATGTTACTTTGTGTCATTTCTTTGTTCTTGAACATTCCGTGAAGGCCTTTAGAAGTGAATAAGCAGCAAATTGATACATTTTGGCGTTCTGAATGTTGCCATAGAAACACATTTCTAAGTCTGAGGACATGAGAGGCTCAGAGTCATCTTATAATTATAGTAAATCCAACATGACATAAATACAGCATTAGATCTGTGAGTAGACATGTTTTCAGTGTAAGCTGTGTAAAAGACTCTTCAAACCAAATACAGCTGTTTTAAAATGGAATAAGTGAGAATATTAAGCAGTTATATTATAGTAAGTATTAAATCATCTTTGCTTTCAGCATCTGGTATGATCCTCTTTTGCAGCAGTTAAATGTTTCTTGTAACTTCTGATCATACTTGTAGGAATTCTAGCCCATTCCTCAGAGCATGACCCCTTCAACTCTGTCATGTTGGTGGGTTTTCTCCTATGAAGCGCTTGCTTCAGGTCCTTCCACAACATTTCAGCTGGATTAAGGTCCAGACTTTGACCATTCTTTGGTAGAACAACTTGTGTGCTTGAGGTCATTGTTGTCTTGCTGCATCACCCACTTTCGTTTCTCCAAACATAACGCTTTTCATTCAAACCCCAAATTTCTATTTCAGCGTTCTTAAATTTCCACCATTTGTCCACAATCTGTCTGACTGTGCTTTTGTAAAGTCCAAACATCAACTCTTTTTCTGAGTTCCTCAGAGATGCCATGATTCACTTCCACAAACATGATCTGATTCCCTCAAGATCCCGGTTCTTTAAATAAAAGCGGACAGACAGTGACATCTGACTGAAAACACCTCTGAACAGATGGACTCTAACTTCCCCTTCAAATGAACTGCTAATCTTCACATATCACTCAAAGATATATAATGTTGGATCAATTTACAGGAAATAAATAAATTACAAAGAATATATTTTTGTCTCATTTGTATGAGTTTCAAGTTTCAAGATTTGCATGGAAAGCTGATCAACAACTGGGTCAGAAATTTTAAAGGGTTCATAAACTTATATATATATATATATATATATATATATATATACACTGACTGGATAAAATATTATTATTTAAAAAAATGTGTAACAATAACTGTTTATTTGTAATTATTAAAAAGTAAATGATTTATAAGTATTTATTTATGAACAATAATATTTATAATATTTAATTATATTTATTTGATGTATAATGTTTAATCCTATTTATAATTTTTATTTATTGAAAATATATACAGTTATTTATGCTATTTATATTATATTATTATTATATTTTTTTTTAATTATAAATAACTGCTCACAAGATTTTAAAAAATACAAACTAAAACATTTCAAAATGTAATGTATCATTTTTAGCACATGTAAAAACAACCAAATTATATTTCTGTCTCTAATTAATAACATATACCTTTTTTTGGTCACACTTTATTTTAAGGTCCAATTCTCACTTTTAACTAACCATTAACTATGACTTTTGCCTCAATTAACTCCTTATTTGCTGCTTATTAATAGTTTATAAGATAGTTGTTAAGTTTAGGATATTGGGTAGGATTATGGATGTCATGCATTATATGTACTTTATAAGCACTAATAAACAGCCAATATGTTAATAATAGACATGCTAATAAGCAACTAGTTATTAGTGTGAATTGGACCCTAGTGTTACCCATTTTTTTTAATGTATATAGTTTCATAAATTGATGTAATATATATAATATACATAGTTTCATAGTCTCGACTTCTTGACTTGTTTGTTGATGCTTCCGGCTTTTGTCTGTCATGTTTCCACACACATGGATTCCACAGGGATGCATTGTTTTGTTGTAATATCTTGATTTGCATGATGCGAATCAGCTTTTAGTCAGGATGAACTCAGGAATGGCTCAGGAGGAAACTTAGGGGTCAGAGGTCAACATTGCATCTGACGGAGAGAGATAAAATGCATCAACAGAGCGAGCAGGTTACAATTAACACAGAGCTGCTAGAAGAGCCGAAGGAGCCACTGTGATCCACAACTACACTTTAATTAGACACTCCTGCTATTATATTCCTCCGGGAGGACGAGGCACGAGAGATAATAGCTTTGAGCTGTCGGAGGTTTTTAACACAAAGGCTCTTCCGAAAGGATAAAAAACTGGATTATTCTGGATCCAATGCAACCTCATCTCAAATCCTAGAACTGAATTGATCTAAAATGCATTGTCAATTCAATTCTGAATGATGCTCGAGCGAACATTCCCTCGCCGTTTTCTAACTTTCTTCCCTTTCTTCTCTTTTGAATTCGTCAGGCTGGTGTTGCACATTAGCAGCAGAACGGTCCTTTAATTAGCGCCGTGTGCCGGAGCCTTTGATCTGCGGCGTGTGTCTACTGAGGCTCTTTGTGAAGCTGCTGAGAGTGACCCCTTCTGCCCTTCAGTGACAGAAACACACCAATTACATCCGAGCTAAACCTTTCCGTCTGTCTAACGAAGCCTTATAAGTGGCTGAGTTTAAACTTCACACTCGCACGCTCAGTAAGTGAAGCTCTGGGACTCACAATTGATTTAATAAAGCTAAGAAGACTTAATTCTTTAATAAGCAAATACATAGCAGACACAAATGTTGTCGTAACACTTACAATATAAGATTGTATTTGTTATGATTAGTTAACATAAAATACATCTTAAACATTTCTTAATCTTAGTTTATGTTAATTTAAACATTTACTAATAGGCTACATTAATAAAAATCTAAAGTTGTATCTGTAAATAATATTTAATGTACCTCAAACAACATGAACAGCTGTATTTTCATTAATAAATACTCTAACAAATGTATACCTCATTGTTAATGTTTGTTAATGCATTAACTAATTTTAGCTAAAGCGACTTTGCTGTGAAAAAAAAAAAAAAAAAAAAAAAAATCAATTTTAGTATTTATAAATATTATGAATTAGCGGTTATATAGCGGCCATTTTTATATTTTTTCATTTATTCTTTTTGTTATGTGTGTTTGTCCCTAAAACTAAACCCCTTATATATATATATATATATATATATATATATATATATATATATATATATATATATATATATATATATATATATATATATATATATAAACTAAAAATAACTAATACAATGTTCATTAATATTTAGCTTTACATTTTTATTATTTCAATTTTAGTTTTAGTTATTTTAACTTAATATTAATATTATATAAAATGTGAATTTATAACCTCTTAAAATTCTTACATCCTAAGAGAAAAAGAGAATATAAAGACAGATCTTTATTTTTATTATTTTTATTGTTTTATATATTTCCTATTATGATTCGTATCCATTTTTATCCATCATTGCACTTTAATAGTCCCTATGGAGGTCTGGATAATTATGTGTGAATGAATACCTCATCGTTTTTTGTAGACCTGCATGGTGCCATTTCCCACCTCGCTCAAATGTAATCATTTAAAGTTGTTTATATATAACTAGCAATCCATAAAAATGAGGGAAATATGGACTCGTAATACACACGCCGTCTTCCTCTGTAAATGTTCATTTCCATGAAACTGCTCAGTGATTCTCCAGGTGGACTCGGTCGGATGAAAGAGACTGGAATTGAATTTACGTCCTTTTTTTTTTTTTTTTTGAGCACTATGCCACGGCAGCACCGGCGGTGGGAAAAAGTTCAAATCTGAGAACACCATGAACATGAAAGCGTACGGTACTCCTCTGCCCATAAATTGTACATCCATTGGTGTCTCCAGAACTTTCTGAGGTCTGAACAGAAGCCATTGTGCTGCATTGTCCTCGGGCTTGATGCCTGGATGGAGACTCCATTAAAGTGAGCTACAGAACGCTCCCAAACTGGAAATGCAACATACAAAGGCATGACTGCAGGAAAGAAAGCCATCTTTTTTATTATTATTATTACCAAAGTGGGGTTTTGATGTTTAATAATAATTCTGCATGAGTTCTTAGAGGGTCATTGGCATGCCGCAGTTTTTATTTATGACATATTTAAAATTATACATTACTAAATAAATAAATCTCTCAAAAAGATGAGATTCAAATGATTTCTAATTAAACATCATAAATAATATCATTACATATTTTTAATTGTGAAACATTATTTCATATGCTTAATCTAAATAAAAGTTAAGTCTCAAAAAGCTGAAATTTTAATTATTTCTAATTAAAAACTAATAATAATAATAATATTTATTATTATTAGTTACATATTATAATACATATTTAATGTTATTATAATATGTATTTATGATATATTTAAATAAATAATTTGAAAAAGCATACATTTGTATTATTTCTAATGAAATATTATAAATGTTATTATTAATTTTTTTTATAACGTGTTAAATATATCATTAAAGAAAAAAGTTAAAAAAAAAAGATAAACAGGTATAAAATAAAATTCATATAATTATCAATTAAATATTATAAATAATATTATTGAATAATATTATAATATTTAAGTTGCTAAAAAAAAAAAAAAAAAAAAAATGCTAATATTTGAATAGCATGTCAACCAACATGCCAGAAGTACTTTTTGCTGTCATGTGACAGAAGGTCAAAGGTCGGTAAATTGCTATGTTACGTCTCTTACATAGAGCACATGTCTGTTCTGTGAGCGTGTGTATTGAGCATGTGTGTGTGTGTGTGTGTGTGTGTGTGTGTTTGCAGATGAACCTTATAATCCTAATCATCAGTGCTAACAATAGGCTGTTTCCACACAACTCGCTCACAGCTTGATAAATGTAATTCCATTCCCTCACCAGCTGCTCCACATACCGTCGCTAAGGACTGATTTAAAACCAACTGTGAGATTATTTATTTATTTTCACATAAATATCTCTTACACACACAGCTAAACACGTCCAAAACCGGTCCATCTTTATTAGAGTAACTCACATTAATGGCTTCCCTCGGACTCCCAGCATGCATTGCGCACATATCCAAATCTGTGTGGAACCGCGGTGCTATCAAGAGTGATGAAGTTCTCATGCAAAAAAATGTTGAAGTGCCTCAAAATTAATCACGGGAACTATATTACCGTGACTATTTCTCTGTGATGAATTGGCAAATGAAATCTAGCTTGGCCAAAAAAAAAAAAAAAAGGTTAATAGGGGAAGGAAAGAAAAAAATGGATTCCAATGACAGAGACAAGTCAGCAAATCCTATGTGTTTCCCCACGGAGTTACTTTTTCTTCGTTTATTTACAGGCGCATGTACAGCTGGGGAGTAAAATAAAGAGACGGCAGCTGCTTTCCTCTTAATGATAATGAAATGGGACATCACAAGACCCCACACAGCAGTACAGCTGATCTGTCACTCAATTCACAGTTTAGCTCCGCAGTAAAACACTTACACTCACATTTCCGCACCGCGCCACAGGTCAGTTCACCTTTGCTGTCTGTTAACAGTGAGTAAAGAGGTCTTATGTAATTTCAGGATGCTTTTGATCCCACATGGCATGATTGGTCGTACTGCTACAGTGTACAGAGAGGAAATGGACTGTAAGTGTGACCTTGAGCGAGCCTTGCAACTATCAATCTTGTGAAAACTTCTCAAGTGCACAAAGAAAAAGCATCTGGAAAGATTGTTTATGTAGTTTAAAGCTGAAATACAATACAAATTGACAATTTATTTTTATAAAAAACATTTGGGGTCCATGGTTATTATACATAAATCTAAAAGTAAAACGATTAATAAAATAAATAAATAATAAATCTTAACTTAAATTATATATATGTAATTTTTACTAAAACTGAAAAAAATATACAGTATATATATATAGACATATGAAAAAAAAAAAGCTGTAATAGTATCTCAATTATTTTATTTTTAAATTTAAGTTTTATTCTATCTCTCACCACCCATTCTTGACTGGTTACACTTCATTAAGTGGATGATTTTATAAAACGCACCTTTAAAACCAGTGGATGCTCTGCAGTGAATGGGTGCCGTCAGAATGAGAGTCCAAACAGCTGATAAAAACATCACAATAATCCACAAGTAATCCACTCAACACCAGTCCATCAGTTAACATCTGCAGAAGACAAAAGCTGCGTGTTTGGTGTGGTGTGGATTATTGTGATGTTTTTATCAGCTGTTTGGACTCTCATTCTGACGTCACCCATTCACTGCAGAGCATCCATTGATGAAACACTGATGCAATGCTACATTTCTCCAAACCTGATGAAGAAACAAACTCATCCTAATCTTGGATGACCTGAGGGTGAGAGCGTTTTCAGCCAATTTTTCACATTTTGTGAACTGTTGCTTTAAGAGTTGTTCTTCAGCTTTGTTGGTGTTCTTTCAAACCACTTTTAAAACACTGTGCTCAGTCGCCTGCTTTTCATATAGTAAACTATCTTTGGATATCAAATCTAAAAATTAGATTTTCCCAGAGGCCTTTGCTTAAAGAAAATCCTTTCATTATAGTGTCTTCAGTAGAAGTCAAGGCCACTGCAGTGCATCACAATAAAAGCCTTAATGTGTTTTCAGTAACCATGAACATGCTGCCACAAATTAGGTTCTTTTCTTATGCCACCGAGGAATTTGTGCAAAGTGACACAGAGACACGAGTCCGCCTGCTTCTTTCTTCTGTCAGATTTAGGGACGGATTTAGGGACGGTGGTCAACGATGCGGAAAAAACAAGACCTGCTGGAATATGTCTGGAAAACTAGATGGACAAGAACAGGTGGAAAGCCGAATTCACGTCTATCAGTCTCTTGATTTGACTTGCACATTTTGACGTGGCTTAGCTTTTCCCGGTGGAACATGAAGTCCAGTCTTCGGGCGTTCGGCGTGGACGGCTGGGAGCTGGAGCGTAAAAAGAGGGGCACATCGATCCGGCCCGGACCGCAGGCCTAGTGAGCTGTAAACATCCAGTGTGCGACGCATGAGTGCCTCTTGACTGAACGACAGGTCGCAAGGCAATCGTCAGTCTATTCCAAATACCACGGGGTCTTCTGAGACGCCCGTCCTGGTTTCGGGCTTGTTTGAGGTTATTGAGTGAGTGGATCGTTTTAAAGATCGGTATTTGTCTTCCAAAGCATACAAGAGGTATTCACATTGTTGTTTTCCTGCTGTAAGCCCTCTTGAGCATTTACAGTAGCAGAAAGGAAACGTCTGCTTGAAGGTCAGTGAGTAGAGAGACACAGTTGATGAAAGAGAAAAATAGGAAGCAGAAGACTTCATGAGGTGAACCATGTCATGTAGGATGAATGGGATGAGCATTCAGACACTTAAATTACCCAAAAATGCCTAATTATATATATAGTTGCCTAAAAATGGTATAGTTTGTACACTTTGAAATGATCTAAAAACAGTAGATTGCTGTAAAAAAGCGTGTTTGTTTTTGTGGTTATTGGGGTATGTTGCTTGCAGGTTTATTTTTTTATTTTATTTTTTTACTGTTGTTAACTAAAACTAAAACTGAAATTAAAAACACAAAACATATAACTTGAAATAAAATAAATGTTAATGGGAAAAGTAAAACAAATAAAATAAATTACATTTATTTTTAGGAAGTTAATATTTCAAATTTTATTTAGTTTTAAGCTTAAACAATAAAATAATTAAAACTAAAACAGAAATAATTAAAAAAACGTAATATCTTTACTTAAAGTTTATTTCAGCTTGTTGCATTTATCATATTTGTTTAGCTTAAGCTGAAGTTCTACAATAAATACATAAATGAAAAAACAACAACAACAGCAACACCAAATACTTACAATTATTTATTAATTTAGTTATTTCTGAGAAAAAAATAAAAATAAATCAGATACACAGCTTGTGCTATATTTAATGTGATCATTGAAACTATTAAAAATCACCGGATCCAATAAAAATCACTGACAAACCAGCTGATTCAGAAGGAAACTTCAAAAGATGAAGTGTTTAAAAAAATAAAATAATATTGCAGGCTTTGAGACACAAATACAACATTCAGAAATCCAGCACAACAATATTACATCCCTCAGCAGCAGCTAAACACACACAAACACACACACACACACGCACACACACACACAACCTCCACATCACAGCGGCAGTCGTACAAATGAGACGAGTGAAGCCCAGAGGAAAATCTTATTGCTTTGGGAATGCTTTTCTCAGAGGTGCACCGGATCATTAAAAAGTTTTACACTTGAAGAAACTTCTCAGTTATGTTACATTTAAATATAAACTTTGTTTCTTTTAATATTTCCTTGGAGGAATAAGAATATAAACATATAAAACACTGCAAGAGTATAAAGTTATGCAATTCATAGCAGCTCAGATCACGAGTTCATATTGAGATCTCTGTTAAAACACTAGAGGACACACTTCAATGACTCGGTATTATTGTTAACTAAAACAAACAAACTAATAAACTATTGTTATAATCATAGTTTACTGAAAGATAAATACATTTAGTTACCTGAAATAAAATATTTCCAACAGCACCTTAAACTTATTTCATTTCAGCCAGTTGCCAGTTGTCTCATTTTCATTTAATTTAAATGGAAGTACTAAAATAATTATAGCTAAAAATAATAATAATAATTCTTCTTATTATTATGTATTTAAGCTAGTTGCAAAGGGAACATTTCCAATTTTTGATCAATTTAAATACAGAAATTAAACACAAAACAAATATTAAAACTTTTAAATTAAATTGAAAACTAAAACTAAATAAAAGTAGTACTAAAAAACTATAAACGTTTCTCAGATATACTAAACAAAGCTATTATAATTAATTAACAACTAAAACTGAAACTAAAATGAAAACCAAAAAAATAAATAAATAAAATAAATTAAATAAATATTTATGGAAAAAAGAAAACAATACAAAACTAAAAACTGAACATAATATAGACATACATAAAAAAAATATATAAAAAATGACAAAATCACAGAAAAAAAAACCTAAGTTTTTAAACTTAAAATTTAAAAATAAAATATAAAAGCATATCTATATATTATTTTATTTTTTATCAAATTCAAAATATCTGGTGTCACATTTTATTGTTGTTTTCATTGCCTTTTGCATTAAACCAAGCTGCCTGACTAAATAAAGAAAAATGTAAATCCAAGACACAGTTAACCATCAACTCGTCTTTGACTAAAGATCATCTTGGTTTAAGTTCACGCCTGCACGCCTCCTCTCTGATGTTGTTTGCCTATAGACGCTGCAGACAGAGTTGTCATCGTAATGCACGTCTGCTATCATCTCCCTTTGCTTGTTTTGGAGCTCAGTGCGTTGGATAATAGGCTGCCACATTGCAAGAATTATATCTTGTATGTGCAGAGAACGATTGTCGCAGCAGATTGGTACTCCAGAATAAATCTGTGATTGTGTATTCAGAAAGCTTTGGCAGATGACATGCACAGTCTGACATCCTGTTTGATTTTCATAGTAGTGAGCGCAGAATCAGCCGTACTCTCAATCTAATGCATTGTGTACCCGTGTGCGATTTACCCCTCTGATTGATCAATCTCTCTTTCGTTTGTTTGACAAGGTTTTAGACGAGTTCATCCTGAACATGCTTTTGTCCTCAGTTTCATCTGAGAGGTTACTAATGGTCAACATTTATAACATGCAATTATAATTATCTCTGAAGTGTCTCAATGCCGTCTGAAGAGACTTTCGCACTTACAGCTCTCTGTAGGTTTTAGGTGGAATTAGCTAATTTGTATATGTATATAGCATATCTATATACACTATATGATGCTAATAGTAAACATTATTTTGTTGCACAATAAAGCAGTAATTAAAGCATGTTTTGATCTCTGAGAAGTGTCTGCTGGAGTCCTCACTGTGGCAAGTCTTTTAAGCCACTGTTCAAGCAAACAGTCGCTTTCCTTAATCAGATTATGCATGCTTTAATCCTTTTATTTATTTTCTGAGGCAGATGCAATTTTTCGCCTATGTGGATCGATCCTCAAGGCGATGTGATTTAGTTATGGCATCTGCCTTTCCCTGACTTACCCACTGTTCTTATTGATTTAATTTACTTTTATTCCATAATAACCTGCAAACTTTATTTATTTATTTATTTATTTCTGTGGCCGCCAGTGACGGATTCTCGTTCTTCGCTCTTTCTTCTCTTCTCGTCTGATTCTGAAATATGGCATTTTCCATAAATATGGTATAAAATAGGCCCCGAAACTGTTTAAAAATGCCTTTTCAAGTGAAGAATGGTAAGCTTTAACTTCAGGAAAGTTTGAACGTGAACCTCAGGTTGTCAAACTTAATATGAGCTGCTTTATTTTAACATGCAATATTTACAACCTTGCTACCAAAAGCTGTCTAAATACAGTATTTTGTGATTTTTCTTGCATTAAATTTTAAATAAACATCATAAATAAATAAATGGAATCAATGCAAAATGTGTCAAAAATAATAAAACAAATACTGATTTAGATCAATAATAAAAATGTCAATAATGATGACAAATTGCTGAATACAGTCGAGAAGGTACAGATGTGTGAGGTGCAGCAGGTAAAAAAAAAAAAAAAAACCTTTTCATGCTATATTAATCTTGTTATATAATATTATCTAACATATCGAATAGTTTTCACTACAAAAACGTTGTGATTTGTAACTCTAATGCTTTTAAAAATGTAATGGGAGACTAAAGTGCACCCTGTTCATCTCATGTATGTGCATGCATAATATATCATCCAAATTGTTACACAATTGATTTTTTTTTTTTGCACTTAATGGTTGCAGTTCTTTAAAGCAGAGCACGTGTAGACGATGCTTTAAGACTTCTCTGCTAACTACTCAAAGAAAAAAATCCCATTCTTGCCCAAAATGAGCTTCCTAAGACTGTCTATTTTTAGTCGACTATCTCAAGCATCTAAATGACTGGGATAAGATCCGGTTTAATTGGTTTGAGTGTCCTTTTTTCCCTTGAATCCCAGGGGGACGATGACTATGTGCACATTTCTCTTCAGTGGAGACCATCTAGACAACATATCCACCGATTTGACCTTTCCTTCCCGCTGACTCAGCGCTGGGACAGTTCTGCGCTTAATAACTATATATGATCTCAAGATTATGCTAATGATGCTAAAATACATCGGATAATTAATCACTTAGCCAATTAAACCCAGTGCAATTTTCAAAAGACTTCTTAATAGGTAATTTAAGCGCTGACAGTGCTGTTTAGGTAGACGTTTCCAAGCTCATATCTGTCGAATGATCTGAAGATATAAGAAAAGACGAAAAGTTCTTGAAAAGATTCTCACACATGATCTGCATCAAGGTGAAAATGCTCTTCACAAGTCATTGTAGCTCTGTAATGTCATGCATTCTTGATTGAAATCAACAAAGTCAGTTTAGTGCTGGAAAAAAGTCAATTTTTATTTCATGTTGTCTTTTAAATTTGCATTTATTTCTGCAATGAATATTATGTGCATATATAAATGACCTGATTAAATCACAGATAAAACATTAAAACCAAATCCACATATCAGATTCATAAATATACATATACACTACTTTTTTTTTTTTAGCAAGGATGCATTAAAATGATCAAAAAATGTGTTTCCACAAACATATTTGGCAGCACTAGTGTTTTCAACGTTGATAATAATCAGAAATGTTTCTTGAGCAGCAAATTATCATATTATACTGATTTCTGAAGATCACGTGACACTGAAGACTGGAAGAATGATGCTGAAAATTAATCTGCGCATTACAGAAATAAATGAGATCTTACTATATATTGACATAGAAAAGATCTATCTGAAATTGTACAACATATAAATAGTATTAAGAAACCTTACTGACCCCAAACTTTTTGAACTGTAGTCTACATCTCTAAATTAATGCATTACAAATCATAAACACAGATCATTCTGTAAAATCAATACAATCCAAAACAAGCATGTCATATGGTATCTGTAATCAACAAATAATTGTCAAACAGTTTATGCTGCTAGGAAATACTTAAACGACATCACTATTAAACACA
Organism: Carassius auratus; assembly: GCF_003368295.1. Lineage (NCBI taxonomy): Eukaryota > Metazoa > Chordata > Actinopteri > Cypriniformes > Cyprinidae > Carassius > Carassius auratus. Next base: position 110,389 of record NW_020524750.1, on the reverse strand, counting down.
AAAGCATGCACAGAGCACCAGTATAACCAGACGTCTTTGCATTATCTATCTTTTCAGATATATAGCCATGCATTCAGTCTTTAACTCATGAGAGTTACATCACTGTTCTCAGTGGAGAAAAAGACCATGTGGACTAATAATTGCACAGACTAACTTTAACCAATGCTAACCAGCCGATCCTTGATGCTTGACCTCCAGGTCTTCACATGTTATTGTAGCGTTTGATTTGTCCTAGGCATGAATTGAGTTTTTCATTCTTGCTTCTTACAACAGCTCTGAAAGATTCCTCTTCACACACAGATACCAGACGTCAAATCTATTTTCTTTCCATTATGAGATCTTAGCAGTCAAGGCCTTATAGTTGGCAGAATCAATAAGCAAGAAGCAAGGAAATGTTTTATCATTTCAGGTGCCATTACTTGCTATTGCTCACAATCAAATATACACATCTCCAAGTTAATCGTTCCTTATTTCACTTTTTACGACAGATTTTTATATAGAGTCGAAAAAAATCAGCTGGCAAAAATCCCATAAATTATCCCCGAAATAAGTCTTCACAGCTATTGAACATATATTGACTCAGAATAAGTGTATACGATCCCCGACTGTGAGGGAAATTGAAATTCTCCGAGCATAACTCTTGCATCGCAGCCATAAGGAGCGACCATCTGTACTGGCTTGAGAAACGTAAAGAGCGTACATCCATCAACAATATACTTCATCATGACATTACTGAGCATCGAGGTGTTTGAAATAGCACTGAAAGCATTTATAACGCTTCATATTATCAGTCAAGCATCTGTCATCAGTTAAAAACAGTGCACTGATTGTATATATATGAAACTGAAATCTCTGAGAGCAGCTATGATTTCTAATGGCTTATATTGTTTCTGAGAGAAATTGCTTTTCGGACAGCTGGTCTTGCGAGTCTAAAGGTGTCACCTTTCGGTTTAAAGCAATAAAAGCAAGGCCGTGATCTTTTTATTAAGTGCCAATGAATTGCAATCTAAAAGCAGGCGTCTAAACATGTACACATTCTCTGAATCACATTGATCACGCCAGCGGCCGTCCAGATGAGATTTAAGGGAATCGCAATACCACAAATCACATTTGCCGAAGATGGTACGGCTCTTAAAAGTCTCATCTCAGTTTCTCATATCTGGTTTCATTCAAAGCTTTTATTTGTGTGGCTGAAAAACTGGTGAAAAGTCCAAAAGGTTTGCAATTGTTAAATTCACATGAAACACATCTGCAGCATTAATGCAGACCGACAAATCACATTACATGTCATTATGCGGGAGGAAGAGTTGATTCCTATAAAATCACTTTGACATACGACATTATAACTTTTCACAAGCAGACAAAATGAGAATCCACATATTTAGAAGTAACTCTATATTTTATGCATGAAAATTATCATTATCCTGTCTGAAATGACATGAAATGTCGTGTGGAAATGTGACCTAATGTTTTATTATTATTTTTTGATTTCAAGATTTCAAATAACTGTTACAAATTAGCTTGTGCTATATATATATATATTTTTTTTTTTTTTTTTTTTTTTTTTTTGTGCATAATCTTTGCATGTTATTTACGGAAAAACTATTAAGTAATTATTTTTCTCTCAAAATTTTGCAGTAATTGTACCAAATTTCATTTATATTTATTTTATTATTATATATATATATATATATTTTTGTTTTTTTTTTTGCTTTTATTTTGAAATGTCTATTCTTTTGAACTAAAAAAAATATTTAGAATTTTCTATTCTCAACCTTGATAATATCGAGCAGCAAATCATCATATTTTCATGATTTCTGAAGGGTCATGTGACACTGAAGACTGGAGGAATGATGCTGAAAATACAGCTGCACATCACAGAAATAAATTACAGTTTACATTATACTCACATAGAAATTGGCTATTTTGAATTGTAAAAATATTTCACATTATTACAGTATTTCCTGTATTTCTAATCAAATTAATAAACCTTGGTGAGTAGAAGAGGCTTATTCCATCCATTTGGTCTGGAGTGTGAACACAACATGAAAACATCAGAATAACATCATCTGCAAGTTAAAGTGGTTAATAAAGCAGACTCTCATCAAGACGAAGTTAAGTGGAACATGTCGCTTTTTTAGAGTATGAAAGCATCTTAATATTACAAATAGCAGACAGTTATTGTTATGCATGATTATGCAATTATGTTAATAACAGTCACAAATGGCAAACATCTGAAGACAGAAGAAATCAATATAAATCAAGCAAAGAATAGGATAACGGACAAGCACGGCGAACGTAAAGTTTTGTGTTTATTTATCAGGTGGGACCTCTTCATGCGTCCAGTGTTATCTTCACATTTCCATAAAGCAGCAGGCAGGCTTTTGTGCCGTGACACAAAGGTTGATTGATTGCCTAGAGATTTTTTTAGTCATTGCACAATGAGCGTTTCACATAAAACTGCACCCTTGCCACAGAGGATGGAAATATTGAAACGTCCTTGGACGGGACAGCCTTCGTTAACCGTGACCAGAGTTAAGGGCAAACACTGATACTATGCGTGGGTCAGCGTATAATAAACCATTTACTGTGCATATAGTCCAGAAGAGTGTAGTTATTTCTGACTCTATTGTCTGCAGAATTCAGCTGATGTGTTTGTCTTCATTACAGTATGAAAGCATAAGTAAGGTGAACCTGCAACTGCTGCAAATGTCAGACAATCAAGACAACAAATGCACACAATAAAGTACATTACTAAACATCAGATAATAGTCAACGGTGTCATTTCTGTTCTCATGAACTACTCACAGTATCAGAATTTAAATATCAGAATAGTTAGACTATGTATTTAGAAGGTCAACAATATGAACTTTGCATGCATCTCTGAATGTATTTGGATATTTGTGCATCATTTGTTAATGAGATCATTAGTTTAAAGTAAATATAATTGCAATGAATCTCCTCTTTCTTTTCTCGTCATGTACTATATAAGGCTATAGTTCAGTAATATTATGTACACGTTTATATTGTTACTCAGCTGTTTGTTGTTATACATTTTTTAGGCTGTTATTTCAGTTTTCACTCAGAAGTTGCTAGTACATTTCACAAATAGTGACAAAGAAAGTGAAAGTAGCATGTTGAATTTAACATTACATTTTTCAAAACTGAAATAGTATATTCTTGTATAAGATACTAAGAATTTGTTTAATTTACAAAAATATTTTTTTGCAATGTAAATGTAATAAAAATAATAATAATAATATATATATATCACAGTTTGCATCACAGTTTTTGATTTCATTCTTGACTTGCATCTAATTCCAAGACTTTTAAAGTTGCATGATTTTATTGTGTAAAAATGAAGTTTTTTGGTGATCTGTCTCTTTAAGATACTAAACACTCATTAGTGACCATCTATTATTATCCCAGGCTATGAAATAGTGTTAATGAATATTTAAACTTATTGCCTTGACTATCTTGCATTTATCTTAACTAATTTGCCGTCTCTGTAGCTTTCGTTATTTTGAAGACAATTCTATGGAATTACGCTCTAAGTCCTGTTTTGTGACAGTCTGACAGCGAGTTTGACTCTGAGATGAGAATGATGCAAAGTTTGTTGTTTATTTCACTGGGTTCTCTGAGACGCCTGAATGCACTGATCACTTAGAAAGATTCATTGTTTCTGGATGCATTGTTTTCACAGTTTTGCCAGTCAAACAGGCACTGTACGAAATAATGTTAACTTCACTTTTGCAGATCGCTCTGCCTTTGCTGCTGTTTGTTTACCGAATCAGCTGCATTAACATTTATACTGATAGTTCAATTTTTTTTCTATACAATTTTCTTTCAATGTGTATAATACTAGAAGGGTCCAGTTTCATAATTTAATCTGCAACCCCACTAATATACTGCATGCATGCAACAAATCAGTATATTTTCAAGATTTCTCAAGATCACGTGACACTGAAGACTAGAGTAATGATGCTGAAAATTCAGCTTTACACCACAGGAATAAATTACATTTTGCAATATATTACAACAGACAATGTTTCACTTAAATTGTAATAATATTTCACAATTTTAGAGATTTTACTGTATTTTTGATCATATAAATGCAGCCTTGGTGAGCAGAAGAGAGTTTAAAGAAATATTAGTGACCCCAAACATTTAATATCCAGTATACTTCAAAATGTGTTCTTTTCTTTTTTATTCAATCTATGAAATTAACTATCAATTTCTTTCAGTGTGTATAGTATGCACTAATAGGATCCATTTTTATAATTTCATCTGTGACCCCACTAATTATTTAGCATACTTTTTCTTTATTTCCCATTTTTTTTAAATAGCAAATGGGAGGAAGACCTTCCAATTAGTCACGTTCCCAGTCCAATAACAGTAAGTGATGGTGAATGTGCTAACCCAAAGTCAGCGTGTGATGTACTGAGGCCAGGGACCCCTGCTAAAGACCTCCACACCTCATTAAATGCAAATGGAAGAGCATGTCTAATTGTTCCACTCCATTTCTGGCTCTAATTCTGAGCCGAAAAATGATTAAAATCTTTGATCCGGAAACAATTACAGTGCCTTTCTGTTATGAAATGATAAGAGCAGAGTGACAGTCGCCAGGTCCTCGTCTTCATCTCCTAAAAAAAAGATGATAAAGTGGGTTCACGCCAGACTTCTGAAGGAATTCTTAAAGATGCGGTCGCTGGAATAAACCCTGCATTTCAGGAGACACATCTGTCGGTGTTTTGTGAAGATTTCTATCGGGTTTGTAGAGGTGAAACTGTCCATCTCCGGAGCCCGGGGCCATGTTGACAAAGCCTTAAAGGCAGTCTCTACAGTGCAAATCAAATCCACTCAGATCCCTCAAGGTTGGAGTTTGTGACACATGAATATTGACAGACACACTCCTCTCTCTAACACACACTTTATCTCTCTATCTGCCTCCTACTAAACACACTTTAACTCAAAAATCCCTCTCATGTCCATTTTGAGGACAAAGCAATGATAGCTTTGGATTTGAATGACATCTGAATTGCTGCTGATAATCTTCTGAAGCTCTGAAACGGACTACAGAAGTTGTCCCAAACATCATCGTGTGTCTTGCTGCTAAACTTCACTTTTTAACACTTTATCACTATTTGAGATCTGAACTTTGGGAGTGGAAGATTTCAGTAACTTCTATTCAATAACTTTGATATGGACTACATATACACAAGGGGACAAATATGTTATTATTACAATCAGAAATGACACATAAAACTGATCAAAAGTGACAGTAAAGATATTACTACTAATGTGATTTATATTTCATATAAATGCTGTTCTTTTGACATTTCTATTCATCTGTGAATCCTGAAAAACATTAATTTGTCACAGTTTCCACAAAAATATCAGGCAGCACAACTGTTTTCAACATTAATAATAATCAGAAATGTTTCTTGAGCTGGAAATGAGTTTATTATTATTATTTCTTTTATTATATTTATAATTATTATAATTATAATTATTATAAAGGATCACGTGACACTGAAAAAAAAGTTAATTTTTCATTGTATTTTTTTTTTATAAAAAATTTGAATCAGTTTATTATTATTATTTTATTTTATTTTCATTTTTTTTAGTCCATTAGTCCAATGTTTATACAGTTTTATTTCAGTCATAGTTTAAGTAATTTTAGCACAAAATAAATCTTGCATTAGCAACTAAATGAAATATTTTTTTTGATATTTTGATATTTTAATGGTTTTGATTTTAGTTTTAGATACAGTAACTTTGCACTGAAAGCAGAACTAATGATGCTGAAAGTAATCAATTACTTTTTAAATCTATTGAAATATAAAATGGTTATTTTAAATGCTGATAATAATTCACTATAAAATAACTTCTGCATGGAAAACAGCTGTGTGCAGATTGATCAAAATGAAGAAAAACAGAAAAGAAAACAGATTTGTAACAACATGAGGGTGAGAAAATAATACCAGAATTAACATTTTTGGATGACCTATTCAGTTAAAAGTTCACCAGAGGTCTGATTATTTGTCTAAAATTCAGATTTTTGTCTAGATGCTCAGGACAGAAGCATAGTAATAATACAGTCCTTGACATAATGTGCTGGTAATCCATCTGTTAGTATTGTCTCGAGTGGCTTCCAGTGGAAAACAAAGAGTTAACCCTGATTGTCACTCTTAGATGAGTTCGCAGCCATAAAGAGCCGCTCCGCGAACATCCGTTCCCTTCAGTCTTGATTTTTCACACCGGTCCAGAGGTTTCATGGCCGAGCAGAGATGCTTTTGGCAGTCTTCCCAGAGTGAAGCCAATTGAGGATTGATTTAGATTCTGGGTGTAGAGAGAGAGAGAGAGAGAGAGAGCTTATCTATGAAGATGCGCTATTCCCTTTGTGGAGGATTTATCCAGCTCTAGAGATGCATTGCACCCGTAGAAGTATCCCAGCCCCACCCAAACCTAGCCAGCGTTCTCAAAGGTCAGTCAAAGCCAAAGGTCATTTTGGAGGATTGTGCAGCATATCAATGTTGGGACTGCATTGCAAAAGTCCTCTGAGAGGGCTGAAACATTTCAGTTGTGACTGAAGCATGCAAAGTTTAGCGTGGGACTTCTGCAGATGTAACTTTATTGCATTAAGGTTCAGATTTATTCTTTACTTCGTATGTCATGCATTTAGAGGTCACCGCAACATTTTTGAACTGTATAATGGAAGGTTTTAAAACAACTTTACATGCATTAAGCAACATACTGCCAGAAAATGCATTGCTTTTTTAAATTATTATTAAAATGTTATTATAGGCATTATATTTTCGGAGGTGTAGTTATGGACTGTGCTGTTGTCCAGGGGTTATTATATAAGAAAACTAAAACCGTAATAAATAAATAAATAAAAAACTTAACTTAAACTTAACTTAAACTTAACTTAAACTTAAAATTAAAGTTAACAAAAGTAAAATATAACTTAAATTAATAAAACATTTCTAAAGCTAAAACTAAATAAAAATAAAAATGAACAAAAAATACACAACAAAATTAATAAAACTTGAAAATTTGTAAAATGAAACTGAAATAAAATATTAGATAATTTACATTTTATTTCAGCAAGTTTTCAAAGCAGCATTTAATGTTTTTGTTTAAAATAAATTGAAATATCTAAAACTGAAATAAAAATGAACAAACTGCAAAAGAAAATTAGAAAATTAGAAAAATTGCTAAATAAATTTACAAAGAAAACAATAATTAGACAACTAAATTTTTTAAATAAAACTTTAATAATTAGAATCAAACAAAAATAAAATAATCAAAATATATATTTTATTTATTATTTTATTAAAATTTATTATTTTCTTTACTTAATTATTAATATCTAACAATAAATTAAAATAAACAAATATTTAATTGATGCATTTAGCAGACACTTTTATCCAAAGCGACTTACAGTGCATTCAGGCTAACATTATTTACATAACATGTGTTCCCTGGGAATGGAACCCACAACCTTGCGCTGCTAACACAATGCTCTACCACTAGAGTCACAGTCAGTGTGTGTGCAATGCACATCTGCAGTCATTCACATCATAAATGGCTCTTTCCATATTTGTGTACAAACATCAGAAAATAGCGAATGCACATACATTAACCCTACAGAGGATGAAACATAAACGAGACATTCATTTAGATTATTTCAAGAGTGCATGTGTTGTTTTTGTCTTCTGCAGTCATCTAACAGGCTTTGTGTGATGAACAGGCAGGTTAAATGTCAATCACATCAAATGTCACTGGTTTTTACAGCGTCTCACAACCAAATGTCAGGATATCAAACGTGCCACAGAGACGTCATATTTGCTCTGAGAGCTGCCACAGAGGTGAAGATTACTAGTCAACACTGGCATTGTATGACGTCAGAAAACTTCAAATACAGTGCACAAGTTAAACAGACTACTTTTACAGAATTGTTGTGCTTTTTGGAGCGTGACAGACATGGTCACCATGACCTGGTGTTGCACAGAAGAGAAAAACACTGCCTTTGAGAGAAAATAACAGCTTATGGGGTTATAACACATGACGAAATAACCACAATTATCATTTGTGGGTGAACTATTTCTTTAAAGAAAACTTATTTAAAGTTTTATTTAAAATATAAATATAATAGTATAATAAATAAGTTTTTGAAATAAAGTTTCTTCTGCTCACTAAAAGTAAAATGCATTTATATAATCAAAAATACAGTATAAACAGTAATATGTGAAATATGTTTGCAATTTAAAAATAACTGTTAACCTTCTGTAAATAACTAAATAACCCCAACCCATAATTTCAAAAATGTAAAATATTGTAAAATAAAACATTTTTAAATGCAAAGACAAAACTCAGCTTTGCATCACATCAATAAATAACTTTTTTTAATTTAAATTATAATAATATTTAACAATATTACTGTATTTTTGATCAAATAAATGCAGACTTATTTAAAAACATAAAAAATTTTAAATGTATTTTTCACTGGTAAATAAAAAAAAAAGACTTTAAGGCAAAATTTTAATATAAAGGCACTATAGACATAAATATAGTGAATATTCACTGGAGTAATGGTGTGACGACTAGCACCAGGCACCCTTGTAATAATAATAATAATAATAATAATAATAATAATAATAATAATAATAATAATAAACACTTAAGGTCAGTCTGTGTCTCTCAGATCACAGACGCTGCTGACATCATGTCTGTCGTCATAGCAACATGACAGTCCACACAGAGATGAAGGCAGCTGAAGCTCGATCGATATGATCCATATCTGCGCCAGGATTCGCTGTTGTGATTAGATTTCTTTCATTGAGGAGGTAAAATATTGGCATATTTGATGGACGACATCTTCTCACTGTGTGGATTTGCAGTCTGGGCCTTTTCTGCCGTCAAATTCTCTGGAGATTCTCAGCTCAAACTGAGTCGTTATCTTTATGTCATTACTGGAGACGGGACAATCTTTGGGGTTTTGAGGTTGCAGAGACACCCAGTTGTTTGATTCAGATGTTCTCGGTGTTGAATTAAGTTAATTAAAACTTCAATGATATAGTGTACTGACAAATCAAACATTTGTTAAGTGCTGAATAAAGTCTGAACAGTTTGTTCAGAAATGAAAATGCAACAATAGGTCACGATGACCATGTCAGTTATGCTGCAAATAGCACAAAAGCACCAAATATGCAACCATTTATCTGTTTGTTTGTTTATCTACTCATGTATTTACTCTCTCTCTCTCTCTCTCTCTCTCTCTCTCTCTCTCTCTCTCTCTCTCTCTCTCTACAGTTCGTACAAGTGAACTGAAATCTCCCAGCACTCGAGAGAGAAAGCCATCCTCTTTTGAGCAGAAGCTCCAGCAGAATGGCTTCTGAGAGCGAGTGAAATCAGTCGAGCAGATTCAAACACGAGCTGCTCTTCACACCTACGTTTTACACTCAGACGGAGAGGCAGTCTCACTCTTTGAGTGTTCACAGCTTCCGAAATAGAAGTGACACACAGAGAGAGCATCCCGAGCGGATTTCTGTCAGGCTTTTTGTCAGGAATGGCAGCTCTAATTAATGGACATGAACAGCTTGGCAGAGAGAAAAGAATAGTGCTTTGAAGGCCACCGCTTCAACCCTGTGTCTCCCGGCATGACATGTTACCAACTGTCGAGATTTTGGCATCTGCTGGGAGTCTATTTGGCTTCGATTGAAGGTGCTTTAGTGTGCGAGTCTGTTTATTTCACCGGTAATTTAATCTAATTAAGTAGACACGAGATCTGGCATGTTGCCATAAGTATCGATGGATGAGGGGAAACATCCCATAATGAACCGGAGAGTTTGCATGTGGCCGACGTTTCCTGTGTCACATGTTTATTGAGCGACTCAATCTAAAAGGCATGTTGCATGCTAAAGACTTTTGATCTGCAAACATTTACACGCTGTTTATTTGGACAGGCAGTTTTGCAGAAAGTTGGAGTTTGTTGGAGCTCCACTTCTCCAGTCTACAGATCCATCAGGGTGCGACTTAAGCACCACCTGCCGTACGCTGATTGATGAGCCGTACGGTTAGTTGCATTCTGCTTTGGTGAAGCGCTAAGGAGGACGAAATTCGATGGTACCAAAGACGTGAAATTACAGCTTGACGGCTTTCCTTATCCATGCATGAATACTATTTGGACACGAAACCGCGGCTGGGTGCAACTTCATCTGGCTTGTGTTCAGCTAAACATTTGCTGCTTTCAAAACACACAAATGCAATGGAAACATTAATTTTTACACTGAGTTGAGAATTAGTTATATAAAATATAAAGTAATCTTCCACTTTCACATTGTAATTGTAATGTATTTATTAATAATAATAATAATAATAATAATAATAATAATAATAATAATAATAATAATAATAATAATAATAATAATAAATAATAGGAGATACCAAACATGATATATGTTAATATGATTTTTAGTTTAGTTGACAAAATTCATCCAATATTTTATTCAATTAAAGTTAATAAAAAATGAATTGAAAAAACTAAAACTTCCATTACATGAAATAAAATAAATGACAGCGATAAATAAATAAATGAATATGTTTAAAAAAACTGAAAACTGAAATAAAAATAAATAAATAAAAAAAATAGAAAAAATAAATAAAGTACTTGCACTTTAACATTACAAAATATACTAAGTAATTACTATAGTAAATAATAGTTTCCCATTTTAGTTTGGAGTATGGAGAGCTGACTTCCTTCAATATTTTAGATTTGAAAATAATTTAATGAATCAATAATAAATAAATAAATAAACCTAATTTAAGACAATTTTGCCATTTTAGTTTGGAGGATATAATTCCTCAAAATATATATAAAAAAAAACGAATAAAATATATATAATTAAAAAATAATTAAAGAATATTCTAATTTAAAACAGTTGTTGTTTGAAACAACAATTAGGCAAATCACTTATAAAACAAAGTTTCATTGTTACTGAGATACAGTCCTTGTGACAACTAGCCCCAGTATCCCCTCCTGTATGAACTGAGAATGATGCTTGACGGCACAAAAGTTGTGAAATTACAGGCTTTCCTTATCCATGCATGAATACTATTTGGACACAAAACTGTGGTTGGACGCAACTTCAGCTGGATGATGTTCAGCCAAACATTTGCAGCGGTCAAAACACACAAATGCACAAAGCAGAAGTCTTAATGAATTGCATGCAGTTTTTGATGCCGTTTATGCATCAACTCTATTGCTGTTTCTCGAGGTCTTTGGCACGTGTCAGACGCTGGCAGCACACGGCGCACGCAGAGTTCAGCAGCTGGGACCTTTGGGACCTGCACCCGGGGACCACAGTCAGTGGTTCTCTGAAGACTCGCCGCAAACTGATATCTTTTAGCAAGGGCCTCAGGCAAGGCCAGACTCTACATATTTAACATGACAGGCGAACCGGGAGGAAACAAAGTGCAGTGACCCAGATGGAGACGCTTTGAAGGCAGCGAGCACAAAGGAGCAAATCCCATCTCCTCCATTTCTAGTGACCTCTTCTGCTCTTATTTCTTCTCAAGTTATTTCTTCTTCATGTTATGTTGGTATTATTAATGTTTATTCCCCTTGAATTGACATGTTGGTTTATACTAACCGGTGCTGGCAAAGATACTTTATATTCTGAGTGTCTTAACAAGCTATAGTTTCAGTGCAGGATTTAGCAACATTTAGAAATGAATCGAAAATTTCTTACTGTTTTTTTAGCTAAAAAAAGAATTGAAAATACAGTATTGTAATTTGAATTTGAAGAATATATCTGCAAGAATAATTAGCGGGTGACATAACTTTAAACATTAGCTTGAGAAAAGTTAACACAGATATATCTAAATATTTGCATATTTAACACACACACACACACACACACACACACATAAAAAAAAATGAATATATGAAGGTTTAAAGGCCTTACAGATAGATATAAATTTGTATATACATTTTGTATACAATAAAAAATAAAATAAATAAATGATAATAATAAATAAAAACTTAAAAGGCCTTACAGATACAAATTTGTATTTAGTTTGGATAATATATTAAAATATATAAGGGTTGGTATAGTCAACAAAAATGATCATTATCATTACATTAACATTAATAAAACCATATGTACAGAACACACACACACACACACACACACACACAGTTCCATATGACTTTTATCTGGAAATCAATTAAACATCAAATATCAAAAACTACAATTTGCTAAAAAAAACTAGACATCTTTATCTTCTCATGTCTGAAGAGCACATGCTGCTGCTGGACATTGATTGATTTGAAACAAGTGAACCAGCAGCTAACCGCTAAACTCAAGAGCCAACAGACCACTGAACCAGCACATGAAGGTGAACGAAGATCCAACCCATAAGATTCTGCCCACACAGTTCAACAGGCATTTCACTAGACAGAAGACAGAAGACAGGGGAGAAATGTCAGTGCAATGAATTTTCCAGTGCTATTCCCCTTCTTGAGAATTTACCATTTAATTCTATCGTTCTTGCACTTTTCACTGTTGTTAATTTTTCCGTGTCTGTTTCTGCACGTTTCATGCAACATGTGACTATTTGAGTGAATCACTGATTATTCACTCATTAAACTCATTTTTTTTAAACAAACTGATTCATTCAGGAAAAAAAAAAACAAGACTCTTTAAGTGAGTAATTGAACCATTTACTAAACCAATTTATTCATAACAATTGATTCATTCAGTAATCTGCAGCCTTTGTGGCCTATATCCTTTAAAGGCACAGGTTGTAGGACCTGCCACTAGAGGGTGCACTATAAAAACAATAACAATCGCGTGGTTTGATGACGCTAAGAAGGAGCATGGAATGATGGGATTTATTGTCTTCTACCCAACCGCTGACGGCCATGAAATCAGACGGAAACATAAATCATGGATTTGACGCGAGTTCAACGATTTGCGCTAGTAGAAGAATAACTTCTTCTTAGTATATATATATACACACACACACACACAAAAAGAGGAAATACAGATTTAGGCTGTAAGAAAAATGTATTAAACATCTAATTCAGCTGATTCCTTCAAACACGTTGCATTCAGGAACAAAACAAGATGTATCTTATAATAAAAGAAAAGCAACATGCAATAAAATGTTACCAATTTATGCCATAAACTAACTTTTTTAATCTAATTTAATGCATATGTTGCAATGCATTTATTAACCGTAAATAAGAATGGTTCTTAATACTCAACATATTTATTAATGGCACCTTTATCTATATTCAAACTTACACTGAAACCCTCAATTAAACATAAATTACAGTGATAAACACAACTGTCTTTAATGTTCACATCGCGACATTTTTTTTTTTTTTTTTTTTTTTTTGCTAAATGTAGCTTTGAGAGAGGTTGGAAATGACCCCAATTTCCTTGTAGTAATTACGGCAATCTTCCTGTGTGACACCGCAGGCCAGACCTCCAATCTCTGTGGGCTTCTCTCCTTGCCGCATTGACTCTCCTTTGCACCCATCATTTAATTACCTCAATTAAAGCAGTAATTAATCATCTGCCTAAGAATCCATTACTAGCCAATGACTGAAATTGTCCTGTAATCAAAAGCTTTGGCTTGACTCTCAGGTCAATCGTGCTGCCGAAGCACAAGAGAAAGTGCACTCTCATCATTTAGCATGATGTTTACCAGACGCCGCTCTGGCCTTATACTGGATGACTGACAGCTCCACGTCTCCTAATGAGAAGAGCTTCAGACCCTGAGCCATAACTGTGAGCAGCATCGTTAAAGTGCAATACGTTAAAAACACTGCTGAGAAATTAACGGTGGCATGTCAACATGAAATGTTCTCACCTGCCACTGTTTATCTCATGCTACTTCAGATTGTTTGGCACGGAAAGTTGAATTACAACTTTTAATTGTGAGGTCATGTTAGTCAAAGTTTCTTACTGTACATCAAAACAAAAAACAAAAAATGTCCCTGTCTCTGCACGCAGCCTACTGTATTTTATGATTAATGTTCAAAGATGGCTCATGTATGGCAAAGCCTGGCTAAATACAGAAAGACATACACAGGGACTAAAACGAACACTTGCCAAGTGCCAAATGAAAGTCAAAATTGGCATTGATGAGAATGAAACATTGGTTTATACTTTATATTAATTCTAACAATACCTGAGAATATATTATGTTTTAGCATTGATAATCATATCACAAAGACTGCATTGTAATTATAGAAATATGTGATTTGATGTGTTGTATTGTAATGTCTCTTATGCAAACTATCGTTTCCAGCCTCCTTCTCCTTGGCCGAGAGAAAATGCCTGTGCTTATGGATCATGTTTAGATATTGCTTCTTTTTTGACCTATAGAGTTTTAGCCGGCAATGGTGGTGATAACTTCAAACTCTTTGCAATTATTCTCGGAGAAACTCCTTTCTGACATTGCACCACTATTTTTTGTCGCAGCATTGGGGGAATTGGTGATCCTCTGCCCATCTTGACTTCTGAGAGACACTGTTACTCTTAGAGGCTCTTTTTATACCCAATCATGTTTCCAATTAACCTAATAAGTTGCAAATTGATCCTCCAGCTGTTCCTTAAATGTACATTTAACTTTTCTGGCCTCTTATTGCTACCTGTCCCAACTTTTTTGGAATGTGTAGCTCTCATGAAATCCAAAATTAGCCAATATTTGGCATGACATTTCAAAATGTCTCACTTTCAACATTTGATATGTTATCTATATTGTATTGTGAATAAAATTTCAAGTTTTGAAATTTGTTAATTTTTCTATTCCTTTTTTACTCACAATTTGTACAGCGTTCCAACTTTTTTGGAATCGGATTTGTAATATGTTCAGCTACTGAAATGTACTGTAAGTAGTTCAGAAGTCACACAGAAAAAGATGAGACATTCAGTTCATTCCTCAGAACATTTCACGTATGTCCAATACAGGTCCTTCCTCACTAATGTCACTCAGAATAGGGTGGATTGAGTTTACCTTTGCTAGCAAGTGATTTAGACGTACCCGCACAAGGCAGAAGAGTCTCACTCTACCTCCATGGCCCTCTCAATGTGGTATAGCAGAGTGCAGCCAAGCATTTAGGTCAGGCACTCGCCTGGGCAGCCGCTTCAGTGGCTCTGATGGGTCCATGGTCAGCCAGCAAGAAAAAAACATGAGCTGTTGGAAGAAGATGACAAAGAGCGGGCGTGAGTCAGAGGCGGTCGGGAGTTTGAGAGAAGGCCGAGTTGGTGTTAGTCACAGAAATCACAGCCGTCGGTCGTCTCTTGATAAGTCTGCATCAGTCTGTGTAGGACAACATCTTCCATGGGAAGGACAGAAACCAATACGAGCACAACAACATGACCTGAAAATGGGTCACAGGCAATGAATATAATACAGCAAAGTTATGATTAAAAAAATGTTTAAATTGATTTTAAACAGAGGTTCAGCTGCAATGGATTCGTGTTCAATGAAACCTTGAGAAGTATATTAATATCTTTAAAAAGCCATGCTTTGCCATACAGAAGTAATGTTTTAAGTCAATAAAAAAATATTTGGCTATTAATAATAACATTAATATTATTCAAATTATATTTACATGATAATTCTTATTAAATTGTATATTATTTATATTTAAGTTATTTGGCTACACACACTTAACTATTAATAGAACTATTAATACAGCTTAAAATATAAAAATATTGACATTATGCTTATAAAAATATATTTATAATATGAACAATTATTTGATTAATAATGGATGTGTATAAAATGAAAAATATAAAATATGCTATTTTCTCACATTTTAAGCTAATAAAAAAAATCCATATGAAGATTAATAATAACAAACAATATATTTAAAATTGCAAATATTGCCATGATAATACTTGATAAAAATATAAAAAATATAATATGAACAAGTTATTTGATAAAAATGGATGTGCACAAAATAAAACTATATATTTTGACATTTTAATCTAATAATTTAATTTAATAATTTATATAAAATTAATTAGATTTTATAATTTAATGCCAATCATTGGAGTTGTATAAAATTAAACATTATATTTTCAGATTTTAAGCTAATATATTATTATTAATAATTAAATCTATATTATTTTAACTGCAAATAGTGAAATAAGATATTATATATATATATATATATATATATATATATATATATATATATATATATATATATATATATATATATAATGCTTTTATTTCAGCAGTTCCATTTGTGTTATAAAAAAGTCACAGAACAATTGTTGGTCTGCAGTTCAAAGTCATCTTTACATATTTAAATGTTGGATTTTAAGGACTTTGTGCTGAACAAAGAATGAGTCACGTCTACAGCTGAAACACACTCCTTTCTTAACTGGAATGAATGATTTCTCATCTGAATTTGAGATCAAGCAGCACTCAGACTCAAAAATGTTAGTCAAGGCCAAATTCAGCCAAAAAAGCCTCAATACTCTTAAGTTAACACATTAGCCACAGAATAACTTACAAATCGCACACTGTTTCAGGGTTATACACACATCTCAAAGATTCAAAAAACATGAATATACAGATATTTTACACTGCATAAAATGGACACATTAAAAGCACAAAAGAAACCCAATTACAGTTGCTGTGCCTGATGCCACTTTGCTCTGTGATGAAGTAGATTGTAATGTATTCCCTCAGGTGCAATGATCTTAGGTGTAAAGATCCATTAAGCCTCTCAGTCTGTTTTAAAACGCCCATCAAGGTCACTGGCTTTGAATGGCTTGGCATCGTAAATGTTTCTGAATGCTGGAGTTGAGGGTAGAGATGTGATCCGGCTGTCGCTGTTATGACTAATGAGCTGTTTTGACAATCAGGTTGTCCTGGAAACTTAAGCCTATCTGCGGAGGCATCTAAATAATATGCATGCAGTGAATGCATTAGACATTTGGGTTACAGAAGGACAAAGCTTGCCTAGGTGCTCAAACTAACGACTGTATTTAGTACTAGTATATCTAGATATAAGTTAAGTTTGGTATAAGTGCTGAGAAAATGGCTTTAAAGATATGTATTGTGATTGAAAAATAAATGTAACATTATATTTTAAAATTTTTAGCTGATGAAAAATTCCATATATTTCTTTTAATCATAAAATATATTTTATTCATTGCAAATGCCGACATGAAAAATTGCATAAAATAAATGTGTTGTTGAATTAATAATAAAAAGGATGTGTGCAAAACAAAAGCTTGTATTCTCATTATATATTTTGAATGAAAGCTTATGTTTTCATATTTTAATCTAATAAAAAGCCCATATTTTACTATTAACAATCAAATCAAAAATAAAATGGAATTATGAGAATTCTTATTAAACGTTATAGCACACACACACACACACACACACACACACACACACACACTTGTATTATGCATTTAATTGATTTATTTTTTATTTCTATCATTGAAAATGTGACAGAACGACTCTTAGTCTTATGTTCAATTTAAAATAACCTTTACAAATGTGCTGCTAAAGTGAAATAAAATCACATTTTGAGAAAATGGCGTAAAAATATATGCATCATTATTGAAATCTACAGATGCAAATAGATTGAGTGCAACACAATAAACACTTATATGTGTATGTGGGGTGTTCCCTTCCCATAGTATGAAATAAAATATTTAATGCAAGCAAAATAGCTAAAAAAAAAAACAAATCTGACAAAGCGTAATAAAACAACAACAACAAAAATCAATGCTTTTGTCACCTTACATTAAAATAAGACAAAGTGCACGCTAATAGCCTACAAAAATAATCATTTGATAAAGATATATGTTTCAGACAGAAGTCTTACCATCTTACCCAAAGTACATTTATCTTGTTTTCCAGGAGAAAAACAGATAAACATAAACAATAATGTTCCTGTTGCTCTAACAGTACTAGCAACACAGATGGGTTTGATTCTCAGAAAATGCATGAACAGATTAAAACGGACCTTGCATTTAGTTGTTTTATATGAAAGCATCTACCAAACGCATTAATGTCAATGTACTGAACATATCCGATCACCAACCCTAGTGACAGACCAACCAGAAAATGAAGTCATGATGCTCATAGAGATGACAGTCGGACAGCTTCAGCCCGAAATGACCAAAGCAACAGGTTGAGAGGAGCGACATTATCAAGGTATGCTAGAAGAAAATGAGAGGACTCGGAGATGGACAGGAGAGGATGAAGGATGAGATACGTGGGGGCTCAATTGCTTTGTGACTTTGGCTGATTGAAACTGACCTGCTGTCTGCAGTTAAAATCTTCGAAACTGGAAAAACTGAGAGCTATCGTCTGGTTTTAATTTGAGCGGCTCTCATGTGCTTAGCCAGGGTGAAATTTTACATTGAACGCCTCTAATTTGACGGAGAAAAAATGAAGGTGCTACAGAATGTGCCTGTCAATCAATAAGGCGACGGGAGGCGAGAACCGTGCCGTAATCTGCAGGAACGGAATTAAAGCTTTTGCATTTCCACATTCGAGGTCTTCTGACGTCGTAGAAAAACTGTAAAAGCCACAGAGTGTTTCGATTATTGATGACACAGCAGCCGAGAGATTAAACTAATGGAGGAAACAGATTTGTTCCTCCTGCGGGTCAATCATCACAAACTCTGTGAGAAATTAGGATGACACAACAAACTTTATTCAAGGATATAATAGCTTTGGATCACAGGATGCAACAGTGACAATCTTCAGATTTAATGGTTATCGGTATTTCATAAAAAAAGATGCATAATTAAGTATGATGTATTGTGAATAATTTGCTGTACTCTCTTTTTTAATGATCTTGAAACAAGTCCGAGGCTACATTTATAGGCTTAAAAATACAGTAAAATGATTTCTGAAGGATCGTGTAGTATGTGAAGACAGGAGTATTGATGATGATAAATTCAGTTTTGTATTACAGAAATAAATTTAATTTTACTATGCATTCAAATAGAAAAAGTGTATTTTAAATTGCAATAATATTTCACAATATTAAGTTATTTTACTCTATTTTTTAATCAAATAAATTGAGATTTGGTGCGCATCAGATACTTTCTTTCAAAAGTTCCTTTGCCAAATGTGAAAAAAAAAAAAAAAAAAACTGTAAGAAAACTGCAATTAAACTGTAATAATTCCTGACACTTGCCAAGTGAAAAAGAAAGACTTTAATTGCATAATTTATGGAAAAACTATTATAAATAAATTAAATGTTGCTACTATATATTAACCGTAAAATTCCGGCAACTAAAGCTGTAAATATCACAGATTTGTTTTTTTAATCATTAAAAAGTCTATATCACGATTTAACACACAGTCCCTCCGTGTCCCTCTCTACTGCCATAGAAACAATCACTTAGCAACCAGATCAGCTTGAGTTTCTCTTGAGTCTGTTGCTGCAATTAACAAAAGAGAAAAATAAAAAGCATCAGTGAGCTGATCGATTGTATGAATTGTCTACATTAAAAAATAATAAACAAATGCAATTCAATATATATGTTCAATATATGATTAAATACTTTTACTTGACAATAGTATGGATACTGAATAATTGTGCATTTGTCATTGTACATTTTAACCAAGAAGAAATGTTGCTACATCAATATTAAATAAAAATACATATAGATTTATATGCGCTTTTGGGTCATAAAAAGTTCTGTTGTACTCTACTAACAACACACCATGAAGATCCACTGAACAATAGTAAAAGATAACGAGTGAGCTAATGAAGGGGAAGGTAAAGTTTCTCATCTGAACACTGATAACCTTGGCTGTAATTACTGACCAAAGTCATTCAGATGAGGTCTAAAGCAAAATAAATGAGAATGAATAGAGATATAATCCCACACCGCAACAGCTTCATCACCACCGGAAGAGTAATACATCTCTTTTAAACGTCCTTTATGTGTAGGGAAAGCTAGCCTTTCAATGGCAAAGTTATTATCTGTCAGCAACCGAGGTTAAAGGCGAGAGAGATCCATGGAAATCAGAATTGGAAAGGAATGGGCATATACGCTAGGAAAGGCATGTTTTATCATATCGGAGGTCATAATAGATGATCAGTGTCATAAAGAATGATGAGGCTGCTGCGTCGTTATTTAAAAAGCCAGCGAGAGACTCATTTCATCCAGTTCAGGCGGAGTCGCCCACATGATGATGAGCTGGAAAAGAAATGTGATGCTACGTGTGCTAAACTTCAATTCAATATTTATATTTAAAATGTATATTTAATAGTATATTGAAAAAAAAAACAATTCTTTAAAAATTGCCATATATATATATATATATATATATATATATATATATATATATATATATATATCCCTGTTTTTTTTTATAAATTAATGTTTTTATTTATTTATAAAAAAAATCTCAAGTCGTGGTAAAGTAGAATTCTACAATGAATGAAATAAAATCTAATTATATTTGAATTCATAATTTAATTGTAATATTACCAGCTGTGCTAATAATTTGATTAAGTCAATAGTAGAAAGAGAAGAAGAATAACAGTTATATATACATATTTAATTTATTATATTATTAAATAATATACATATATATATACACACACACACACACACACACACACACACACACACATACATGTTTATTTATTTATTTATTTTTTGTGATTTAAGTGGTCTCAGGCAACCTAACGACATCCCTTAACTGTGGTAAAGTCATTTACTCACAACCTCGACTGGCATGTTGTATTATTTATGCATTGTGTCCAAATGAGGAGGTTATGATGGATGAACCAGACAAATCTCAGTCAGTACTGATAATTCAGATCTATTAAGTCATACATTCACAGAGCATCTCATTCATATTCACACACGCATATATTCAAAGCCTGCAGTGTGTTCAGGGTGTTGAAATGCACACGTATTGAAGACAAAACCAAACTCAAGGTGACCTGACAACAACATCTCGTCTCCACCGCAGCAATGCAAACCTCCGACAGCACACCTGGAGTGCATCTGTCACCGCTCCAGAAACATGCACACGACCACCCAACTATAAAGCATTGACATGCAGGATGCTCTTAAATAACCTTGTAGCAGATAACCTCGACAACTCGGCACGCGGTGTAAAAATGGCTAATCTGCTGTGTGTGTGTGTGTGTGTGTGTGAGAGAGAGATCACAGCTAAAAGAGATAGTGGGAATCATTCAGTGATTAATGATACTGTTGCATTGGCAGATCGCAGAAGTGACCTTCAAACAGTCTGAAATATGCTTAGCCTCTTGTATTTTACAGAGCTTCGCCTTTCATTCCTCGGTGTGTCGAGGTTTTAGGGGTAAATGGACGGAAGTGGGCACAGAAAGTGACATGAAATGTCCTTACTTGACCATTTAACACATGACGCAGCTACAGCGTTTCATGCTGATGTTCTCAGGACTGTGAGTTATTCTTGAATAACTGTTGCTCACAACAGACAAAGACGCACACAAAGCAATGTTTAAAATTCTGGAACATGTCGTATCTGCATCTGGCTGAAAACATCTTTTCAGATTCATATTTCATATATTACACTCACGAGTGAAATGTGACTGTGCACCAAAATAGTATCTCAGATATACACATCCCTACAAAATACACACAATGATTGATTTTTAAATACAGATCATTATTTTCTCCAGCAAACACATATATATATGGCGATATATTTCATAGGATCTGAGTATATAAATTATCTATTTTTATTACATTTATAATACATTCGGTTCTAATGTCAACACAGCAATTGACATTAAATAATGATTACAGTAGTTAATTTTAATTTGTGTGTGTTACTCCCATTTTTTTATTAGTTTTGATTTTAAATGTTATTATTTATGTACTCTTTAAATAATTTGTAATGAATTTAGTCACTAAATTTTTTATTATTTTTCACATTTCCTTCTTAATATATATAGTATATGTATGTTTTTTTTTCTTTGAAATTATAATACATTCAGTTGTAATGCCAAAACTTCTCTTCTAATGCAATAAATAATTAAATAAAGACAAATATAATACCATAACGCCACAGTATAAAAACAGTAGTCCATTTGATACAAGTGCAATATATATATATATATATATATATATATATATATATATATATATATATATATATATATATATATATATATATATTTATATATTTTTTTTTTTTTTTTTTTTTTTTTTTTTTTTTTTACCTTTTTAAAGCTTGAAAGACAGGAGGGTGAAGGAGGGTTGTCGATTTCGGCTGAATTGTTCCTTTACAAAAATAAAAAGCAATGACATATACAGAGTGGTCACTTAACTATAATACTTCCAGTGCTTTCCTTTCCCCCTAATTTAACACTTCAACATCTCACCGGACGAAAGCGAGGGAGGAAACGAGAGGGAGACCGCACTACTGTTAAATTTGACTTTCTGAGCACCGGATATGGAAATTAAATCAAGACTAATGAGCAATGAACAATGAAAGGGGAATATAAATGGTCCAGCGTTTGCCAGAAGGACAAGGGTGCTGAAGTTTAATAACTTTATTCCTTCATAATTCCCCCATTCAAAAGCACTTTAAGGCAATCGTATCCCAATTTTTAGGCTCGACTTCCATCAAAATAATTTCCTCTAAAATGCTAATGAGAAGAAACAAGAAGAAAACCCATTGTAAAAACTCAGAGAACAACAAAAGGGCTTTGTGAATAGACTAGTACGGAAAACTAAACAAAATGGCAAAGTCTGAAAGTCTTTACAGATGAAAATGGTGTGATTTCAAAAGAATAACGGCCTTCAAACAAGAATAACTTATGTTTATTCCACTAAAGTTATAAAAATGTCCAATAAATATATTTTTAAATAGCATGTTACTTTGACAAAAGATGGTGCATACGTTGGGGAATATCGTCTTTGCCTGCAAACAGACAGAAACTCAACAAGCACGATAAGAGGATTGGAAAAAAAAAAAAACTTCTAATGTAGCCAGGATAAAATGTTTTTCAAGGTGATGCTGTTTCTCCCAGAGGACGACGAAAAATAGCAGTGTTCATTTAAAAAACAACAACTGACATCTGATGCATTTGTTTTAGCAGTTATACTCCTAGTAGTATAATGAAATAGTATAAAAACTTGTGAGTATCTGATATATATATATATATATATATATATATATATATATATATATATATATATATATATATATATATATATATATATATATATAGGATGATTTCAATCAATGCACAGCTTGGAGAGCGCTGTAAATACTTATTGAAAATTCAATTAGTGTAAACCAGCTGGAATAATGACTGTGCACCAGGAGAGAATCTGAGAAAATCTCTCAGAAACTGAGAGAAACAAGATAGGAAACACATTTAGAAAAGCTACGTGTGTGCTACAGTACGTGTGTGTGTGTGTGTGTGTGTGTGTGTGTGTGTGTGTGTGTGTGTGTGTGTACATATATAGGACTTGAAGGACTTTGTATTGTTTCTATTTTTATCGAGATTCAAACTTTAAAAGTAAATACAAAGAGAAACAATATAAAGTCCTTCAACATGGAAAGCAATAGAAATTTAGTAACTTTAGTAAAAGTCATGTTTAATAATAACTTCCTAAAATAATTGTTTCATATCGGGTTCTGCGCTTTGACAAGGCTGGGGGACACAAGAAGTACAGATGAAATATTTTTTTATAAAATAAAAAATAATTATATTGATTAAATTTGCCACCTACAAATACTAAGAAAATACAGCAAAATGTTTCAATTTAAGGCGAAAAAAAAATCTAATCTAATCTAATTCATTCATTCATTAATTTACTTGTTCATAATTAATATAAAATAATACATATATTGATTAAATTAAATTTGTATACTGTACAAATACTATGGAAATATAGCAAATTATTTAAATTTAAGGGGAACATTTTAATCGTTTCATGCATTAATTCATTAACTTATTAATATTATAAAATAATACATATACTGATTAAATTTGACACCATATACTGTACAAATACTATGGAAATATAGCAATATTTTTTTTCTGTCCCCAAAACAAATAAATAAATGAAATATATGGTATAATAAATAAATAAATAAAGTGTAAATAAATAATATTGACTCAATACTATTAAAATATATTAAAGTATTTTACCACGTTTGGCATTGCTTTTTCCTCTCACTTTATATGAAATTTGTCAAGTATTAATTTTTTTTCAATATTTCAAAAATTCCACTTAAATATCATTTGAACATGTGACTATATAAATAAAGGGGATCAGAATAAAAATAGAAAATATCAATATAACAGATACAATCAATTATATCCAAGTTAGTGATCTCCAAATAAGACACAAATGCACTTTTGACATTTTATAAAGCCTTGTACTTTATCCACCCTAAAACAAAAGTAATAATCTATACACTCACTCTTTCTTCGGCCTCAAAAAATCAAATATGAAATGAAAGAAATGCCCAAAATGATGAATATGCAAATGTGGCGTTACAAAGGAGAAGAAGAGCTGAGAAAATGAGCAGGGTTTGAGCTGGTCTAGATGACACAGATATTGTATAATGACTTGTAAAGTCCAGTCGAATCAGAAAGTACTTCCTTTTGAAATACCAGCCCAACACGGAGAGATTGCAATCTCATAAAGCAGACACATCACTGCCTCATTAATCAAATCATGAAGATGAGTCTCATTTCAAAGCTCAAAGGTCTGAGCTTATTCATTCAGCTGAGAACGCTGGACCATCAAAAACACTTCTTGGAAAATTAAAATGCAAATTGGATTGGCAATATGATGGTATTATAATTCCGCAACATCCTAATTAATAATATAATCGTTTAAATCCTGATTGCATCATGTTATAATTATTTGAGAGCTTTTATTTTATAAGGAATTTAATTATTGCTAGGAGATTACGAAGCTAGGCCAAAAGCTTAATAACTAATGTGTGCTTGGACGATTGCAAACTTATCAGGAGGAAAGAATGACACCCCCGACGAAAGAAGTGTAACCCCCTGATCGCATTTTGACCCCAGACAGTACAGCACATTTTTGTTTATTTATTTTAAAACAACAAATGTAATATTCCTCGCTTTTAAAAAAAAATTTTTTTTGGGGGGGGGGGGGGGGGTCTTGTATGTGTATATATATATATATATATATATATATATATATATATATATATATATATATATATATATATATATATATATATATATATATATATATATAAATAATAATGAAAATATAAGTACAAATATATATATTTATTTATGTATTCATTTATATATATATATATATATATATATATATATATATATATATATATATATATATATATATATATATATATTTAAATGACATATAAAATTAACTTTTTTAAGGAAGATCTGCCTTTTTTATTTTATTTATTTTTTATTTATAGAGATATTTCATGATAAATGTGCCATGCTTAAAAGAGGAAGATTTCTGCTACTTGGTGGAAAACAGACACTTTAAAGTTAAAATCACGGTATATTTCCAGAATAATGAGTAGATGGCAGCAGAGGAAAGACCACTGTCTCATTTGCCATTTCCTAATATAGTTCTTTTCACATGTTTTATGTTTGGGTTTATATTTAGACATAATAAAATCAACATTATAACAACTTAAAAATCTCTTTTTATCCAAGTCGAGCATTCATTTGTACTGATTTATGCAGTAGCAATAGTACATTTCACCGGATCTACATCAATCACACAAATAACTATTGCATTAAAATCAGCAGTTAATCTCAGTTTCTCTCAAATGTACATCAAAGCTCATTCACAAACACACCACGACTATTTTATTTGTTTGAGTGTTAAAGATGCTCGGAAATCAACTGATAATAATGTTAAAGTTAACCAACAATGTTGATGTGGATTGACTTCATGACTTCAAAATAATAGGCTAAGCTTATACCAGTCTCTGTTTGTTCATCTTGGACACTTCTGTACTCATTTTCATTTTCTGTTATACGCCGCAGGACATGTGACCGTCTGTGACAGTGTATGTCCAATGGCAAGCAGTTGTTGATATGACAATAAATAATTAGTACTATCAAACTGATTGTTACGAATTTGACAGATTGATTTAATTTCACCGCCACTGCTACATTTTTGTTGGGATTAAACAAACAGAAAACACATAGGCAATGGTAAAAGCAAGGATAAAAATACCGGTTTTTCAATTTCCAGCTACAAGTGAGTGTATATACAATACATTCAGCATTTTATTGGCTTGTAAAGTCTCAACAATAATGACACATGCAGATCTACCAAAATGAAGATGGACGTCTAATAAATTTAGCTAAACTGCTCTCAGTCTTCACTGACAGTCCAAATGGTGTAAGAAAATGTTTATGGAGAACAAACTCTAGACGCGTCCTCCTTCCCCACTTCATGCTGGCGAGTGTGACAGGTTCTGACGCGCAGGGATGATTGATTGCCACTTTACTGAGCAAAGCAATTAAGTCCAATAGAGGAGAAGTTGTTTTGGGGAGAGGAGGAGAGTTTTCTTAACGACACACAAGCTTTAGAAAAGCTCTCAAAAAACTGTTCATAAAAATGGAGGATACGAAAGGAGACGGAAAAATAGCAAAAGATTTAATTTTAAGT
This sequence comes from Carassius auratus, assembly GCF_003368295.1. NCBI lineage: Eukaryota > Metazoa > Chordata > Actinopteri > Cypriniformes > Cyprinidae > Carassius > Carassius auratus. Next base: position 83,708 of record NW_020524750.1, on the reverse strand, counting down.
TGGTGGTCTTTAGTCAAAAACTGTTGCAACAATCACTTCGATGCATGAGCCAATATGAAATACAATATGCAATTTAAATCTATTTTACTGCCATAATGTATGAAGACTTAGAATCACATTAAACATTATATGTTTTTTGCATATATATATATATATATATATACAGTATATATTATTATTATTATTATTATTAAGACTCATATCACATATGATAATTAACCCATTATAAACATTTAATTATTATTATTATTATTGTTAGTAGTAGTAATAATATTAAATGATTTGCTGACTAAGACTCACACATGATATTTAATCCATGATAAATATCTAGTTATTAGTATTTAACAACAATAACAATAATACTACAACTGATAATAATAATAATAATTTGTGTTGTATGAAATGTAGTTGGTGTAATAATTAGAATTCACACAAACACACGTGTCTCTGTGTGTGTGTGTGTGTGTGTGTGTGTGTTCTGAATTCAAATTATTACTTTATTTATACTTTTATTTTATTATTATTTATTCCATAACTTATATAACACATTTCTTTATTTCTTTCCTCTTCATTGTAGTTGAACTGCTTTTAAACATGAGTAGCTTTTAGTTCGGAAAGCTACAGGTTCGAATAAACAAAGTTTGAAGAGGTTCATGATGCATTTTGCTACTTAAAGAGATTCTTTATCTCTGACTGGCTCTATATAGCTAGCTATTCTCTAAAAAGATGTGGGTATTTTTTTATATTTCAAGAGATGTTGAGAGTTACTCAAAATGACCTACTTTCTTTGACAAACTTGTGTGAAGTCACAAAGGTTTCTCCTGAGATGAAAGGCAAAAGTGTACACAAGAGTTGTGTTGGCTCTCATGAAGCCTTCATAAGATATTGATTTAATTTTCCTTTGGGATTCTACTGTCAGAAAAGAGGAATAAAAAGCATTTAGACTTCTAATGGAGGAACACCACCGGGGCTCTACAGTTAAAAGAGCTTAATTAAACCGGCCTCGTCAGCTCGTCTACTGAGACTCTGAACCAAGACCAACACGGGATAACAAGAGTGTCAAACACTGAATATGGATTTTTGTAGTTGTCGTTGTTATGCCTGTGCCAAACTCTTAAAACTTGGGCATAAAAATAATAACAAGCCATATGACAGCGAGCTGCTGGTGCCGGGGTTTTATGTAAGTGTTTTACAGGGAGCTTGGCTTATGAGCATTATGCAATGATTTTATTACTTGTCTTAGAGGGAGAGAACAAATCACCAGACAGTTTATTCAGCTGCTCTCCACGACTGCCAAGAACACAATAAATTAACTACAAATATATGGATCTGAATGTGGATCTTATGCTAAAGAAAACAACAGTGTATAACGGATCTGTCATGAACAGTAGCAAGAAAGATACTAAAAAATATACATTTTTAACCAAAAACGCCATGCAGCTTATTGAGTAGAGATGAGGTGAGTTTTGTGAGCAGGGTCAAAGATGAGACATCTTATGGTGCACCAAATTAAGTTAACAGACGTGATTTTATATAGACAGAAAGCATATTAAATGCAAGTAGATAAATAATATTCCATAGTCATTCATTGTAACATTTGTATTTGCATAAAATAAAATCACCATACGCTTCAAGTCGTGGCCGCATCACCACCTCGGGTGCGCATTATTTTACTAATCATCAATTATTCCTTACACACACACACACAAACACACACACACACACACACACACACACACGCACACACACACACACACACACACACACACATTAGTGCTATCAAATGATTGATCACATCCAAAATAAAAGTTTTTGTTTACATAATATATGGATGTGTACTGTGTACATTTATTATGTATATATAAATACACACAAATACTGTATATATCTTGGAAATATTTGCATGAATATACATTTATTTATATTCATAATTATATATATATATATATATATAAACAGGACACATTTTTTAAAAAAATAAGCTGTATTACATTTTTTTTTTGTTTTTATGCTTTATGTTTTTGACACATGCAATAAATAAATAAATAAATACATTCCCACTGGCTGAAAGAGGAACCAATCCATTTCAATATTATCCAGCAGCTAGTACATGCACATGCACTTTGATGCTCTCTTAGCTGTGAAGCCCAGTCATGTCCTCCTCAGGCCAGCGAAGCCTTCAGCGAAACCTCATTAAAACTCTGCTGATCTGCAGACTGTGAGGTCAGAGAACCCTCAACACTTCTGACCTTTAGATTGTAGTTTGGGCTTGTGTTAGTGACACTGCCTTTGTTTTGGATGGAGTTGTGGTGTGGGACAGATAACAGAAGCAGCCACTGGTCAGCGCTTCCGATGAGCCGAGACGATCTGGCGTTCTTGGACTGAACATATGATGTAGACTAGTTATTAAAAAAAGGCACATGACACACTTTAAAGAATGGACTGCCACCCTTAAAACTTTGCTTATTTCCTCATAATGGTGATATATAGTCTCTGGAGAAATAAACTACAACAGAATGAGCTCAGAATTACACAGTTTTTTTTTTTTTTTTTTTTGGATTTAAAAACAAAAACAAAAATGTAATTAGTTTAGAAGAAAAAAAATATTATTATTAATAAATATGATAGATTATTCATTAGTATTATATTATTTTACAATAAAATATTATTTCAGTCATTCTTCTTTAAAATGTCATGTTTAATTCAATGCATTACCTACTTTCTTGTAATAATTTGTCAAATGTACTAGCAATTTCCCACTAAAACTGTTTTTACACCTATTATGTATTATTTATTAATTAATTGTTTTGTTTATTCATTCAGTCTATTAATTATTATTATTATTATTATTATTATTTCTGGTAGGATTATTCTTGGGCAATTTAAATATAAAATATTTAGTAGATCACACATTTTTATTATACAATAAAAATAAATAAAATAAATAATTACATAGAAATAAACAAATTAAATAAAATGTTATAATAAATTAAATAATATATATTAAATATTAAACTGAAATATTTACATTAATGTAAAAAAGAAACATTATAATAAAAACAATTAAGAAATATTATAAAGTATTTCTTAAAAGAAAGCCCTTTGTTGGTTAGATTTTCTTCTTTCACCTAAGTTCAAATCAAGTCAAATCATACTAGAAAACATATAATATAAAATAACCAGCAAAAGTCATTGTCATCATATTATTAGTTTGAGTACTTAGATACAGTTATAACTCAACACTGTATCTCTACATTAAACGAAAGGCACAGAAGATTGAAGATCTTACTCATGCAGACATTTCCCTAAAAAGCACTTTTGTAGAATCAAATCAGATCTTTCTCTCCTGCGTTTGAATGTTTACAACACGAGCCACTCAGTATCCTCAGAGAATAAAGATCTGTTTGCTTCCCTTCTCTGTTCAGCTTACAAGAGCGTTTCTGTGTAAGTGCGGTGTAAAAGTTTGGGGTTTAAAGTTAATAAGCTGAACAGATTTCTCATTTACCCCTGTCTACCATCGCCTCAATACAGCCGGCTGAAGCAGCTCTCCGGCGCGCAATAAGGGAAGCAGTTAAATTTAGCAATTATCCTTCTCTGGTTATATTGCACTGGGGGAGAGAGCAGAGAAAATTAAGAGTCTTTTTGCAATCTCATTGGCTGGATAACCCTGCTCTCCTCTCTTTGCCCTCCACGGTCACCCTTCCCCAGAGACATCGTTGTCACATCGCTTTAGCAGGAACGCTCAGCAAGGCTTGGCAGTAGTAATAGCTTTTGATACAGACAAACCTGTGGCTAAATGAGCTCAGAGGAAGTGCCTCCTTACCCCGGCCAGTGCTGGACAAACATCTGCCTTCACGCACCACCACAGACTTTATTTTGGAAACTCTTTTGCTTTATCCATTGCCACAACTGGAAGGTTAAGTTAAATGTTTGATTGCATATTTAGGAAGCTTTGAACATAATGTAATCAGACTTATCAAGTACTTTAAGTATATAAATTTGTTGCAAAATATTTATGGAAGAATGAACTCTGCCGACAAAAGTGTTGTGTTTGGACAGATTTTCAGCATAATAATCATAAATGTATTATAATTTATTAGAATGATTTCTGAAGGATTATATGATGCTGAAAATTGCATCACAGAAATAAATTACATTTTAACAGATATACACATGGTTATTATATGTTTTAATAATATTTCACAATTTTACAGTTCTTGAGCATTATTTTAGAATAATTTCTGAAGGATCGTGTGACACTGAAGACGCAGAAAATTCAGCTTGATCACAGGAATACATCACATTTTACGATATACTCAAACAGAAAACATTAATTTTAAAATTGCATTTTATTTCACAATGTCACTGTTTTACTGTAATTTTGGTCAAACAGATGCAGCCTTGGTGAGCAGCACAAAAGTCTTTTGAACCGTAGCGAACATTTTCTAACCGTGATCAAATTTAGAAATGCTCAGGTTTTGCTCATTTATGCAAAAATATGATCTCTCATGCTTGTTGTCATGTTTAATGTTTCAACCCCAATTTAGTTATGGCTTTACATACATTTTATTTTATTTGCTTTACTGCACAACTATCAATATATTTCTCCCAATCCAAATAAATATTTTCAGATATCATATACATTATGCATGTATGCATGCAGTGTTGTCCTTTTTTGCACAGCCCTTAGGTTGTCTATCGTTGTGTTTAAAGTAAGAAAGCCTCAGCACCATGTAATCGCATCAGTATCATGACTCAGTGAAAGCTGCTGAGATATCAACAAGCAACATGTATCGAAGCGTTTCATTTCTCACATCCCACGCGGCCCGGCCTCCAATCCAAACCCCTCTCCTCCGTCTGGAGAGCAGCCACTCCACACCGAGAGCTTGCACTTACAGCAGCTTACTCATACTACAGAGCTGCTAAAAGAGGCAGATCATAGTCTCTTTAAGTGCTTGAGCTAATTAGACTTTGTTTGAACTAGTGTATAAGAAATTATACTGCACTGAAGTCATATCATATATATAATTACATTTAAGTTTGCATTGTTTTTGAAGCAAGTTTTTCCTTGTTAATTAATTAAGCACAAACTGACATGTTAAGGAACTGTCACAGCATTATTGACATGAGCCACCTTCAAGCTGAAAGCATTTCAAGCTTCTGGAACTCATTGCTAATATTTTGAAAGGTATGTTTGTACTTTTAAAAATAAAAGCTCTTTATTGATCAGTCTTTCACATCCAAGGAATCTTTCCACTCCACAAAAGATTCTTTATAGTTTGAAGATGAAAAAAAAGACAAAAGTACGAAAATGTGTTTTTAAACTACAATCCCATGAAGCATTGTGAATGACAATCAAATTTAAAAAGATATAAAACTATCCATTTAAAGTGGTTGGTCGTATAAAGAAACAACATGTTTCAATTTTCCTGCAAAGTATACATATATATGTTCAAAGAGTGCTTAAATTACCTTATGTGGAGAGCTTCATGAGAGTGGGCGGAGCTGAGTGCTCTCTGATTGGTGGAATTTTCAGTAGAGCATTGTGGGTAATGTAGTTTTCCACCAGGGATTCTGCTGTTAAATGTGATTATTTTAAACTTAAGATGAAATAATGCAAACTGATGACTGATGAACAAACGCATATACCACTGATTAACAACCTCAGGGCTCACAGTTATTGTTAAATATAAATTCCCCTATGGAGAAAACGAATGGGATTTTTACTTCTCGAAACCAACTGTTGCACTCAATATAGTTACTTGTGATCAACAGTTGTTAGAAATGTGACAGAAAGAGTTTGCTAGTTTGAGAGTAAGTTTTTAGTGGCAACATGTAGGTATTTGACGTGATACATGAAAACAGAGCCAAACCCCAAGAGTTATTGGGGCTCCTTTGGCCCCCAGTCTCTCTGGCTCCCTGCTGTCTCTCAGTGTGTGTCTCTGGAGGATCGGCGGCGGTGGAAGCGCTGGTGTTCTTACACTCAAAGTTAACCCTGCAGCGCTGCTGTGCTAATTACTCCTGTCAGAGCCGCAAACACCTCCTCCAACGAAGCAGACGCAAGCTAACACCGACGACGGGGAACGTCTCCAGCTTTCACGCAGCGGTGGGGTTCAAAGTTTTCGCAGTGAAAACAAAGCTATTGTTGCATCTCTTCTCATGTTTTGATAAATCGCTTGTTAGGAAAATCGTTTTTCTTGTTTTAGGCACAAACCGATTTTTGTTTAACAAGAAGAAACTATGCGCCAGTGGAGTAAACAAGATGTGTGAAGATAAAATAAGCAGTCTGTTATGATTCAATTCATTATGTTTAAAGGATTAGACATTTTTTACTTTTAAATCAGAAAAAATAAATAAAATAAAAAATCCCAATTAAGAAAAATGCATCAATACTTACACTGTTCCTATTATAATAACTGAACCTGAAAATAACACTTTATTTTCACAATTTGTCTGAAAAAAAATATATATTTTAAGTTATTTTAAAATGAAATAATATTTAATATATATTTTGATCAAATAAATGCACTCTTGGTGAACAGAAAGAGACTTAAGAATTTATTTAAATATATAAAATAATATTTATTACATGAATTATTTTGGTTTTTAATATAGTTAATATTATTATTTCTATAATTATTATGATGCATTATGTGATATTTATATAAATTCTGAATATTAAATTCATAAACCAACATTATGCACTAGTATAAAAATATTGGTAACACTTTAGAATAAGGTTCCATTAGTTAATGTTAGTTAACTACTTTCGTTAACATGAACTAAGCAAGAACAATCCTTCTACAGCATTTATAAGTCTTAGTTCATGTTAGTTTCAACATTTACTAATGCATTATTTAAATCAGAAGTTGTGCTTGTTAACATTAGTTAATGCACTGTGAATTACCATGAACTAACAATGAATAACTGTATTTTCATTAACTAACATTAACGAAGATGAATAAATACAGTAATAAATGTATTATTCATTGTTTGTTCATGTTAATTAATACATTTACTAACATTAACTAATGGAACCTTATTCTAAAGTGTTACCAAAATATTATATAAGATTCATAATAATTCAAGAAGTTTATAGCTGATTTAATCTATCATTCTGAGATCTCAACATCTTTGGTGTTGCCTCCAAATTTTGCCTACCATTGCAGAAAACACTCTTTTGTAACCAGAGAAAGTTCTCGAGACTTTCTGAAAGTGATTCAAAACCATTCCCCAATTTCCACCCTTGAGCTTCAAAGGAGAAACTGATCGTCCTCACGCTACATCACAGGAAATAGTGTCATTTTTGTGCCATGCTATGTCTGATAAAGACACTTGGCAATGGAACGGTGTATGAGCATGGCATGTTTGTTCTTGCAGTATGCAAGAAAAGCAAATACAAGTCTTGTTGCTTCAGCATTCAAGGCAAAGACAGGAAACATACTGTTGCATTTTGTCTCATTGCTCGTGGCACCACTGAGGGCATGAGAAACAACGCTGCGCCATGATCCATAATAAGCCAGAGAATGAGAACTTCAAGCTTTTCTCCAATTAGGATGTGTTTGCCTGGATAATCTAACGCTTCATGACATCCGCCTGCCCTTGGCATTTGCAGCGCTGCATGCTGGTTCAGAGATACATTTAGAAAATGATGAGGATCTGGTCAATGTTGAGAGAAAAGCCCACAGCGATCGGCTCATTGGTGCACGAGACCTCGCCAAAATTTGACGTTATGAGAGGCAATAGCCTTTGACTTAAATGGTTGTTTTGGAGAATGCACACGACATATGTTCAGACGTTTGAGGAAAATGCAACGCAACAGCAACTAAAATCTTTGCCCAATTTTAAATCGCCTGTGGCCCAAATTAATATTTGTTTCTGAGCAGAATGTGAGTTACTCTGTCAGCTTAAGGCCCAGTACGCTTGGCCCTAATGAAAACCATATTTGCATGCATTCATAGACAGTGAACTTGCATCTCATAATTACTTCCACAACTTCTCAAGTTCATATTTCACTTTGTCAACATCATTAAAGTAATGCAAAGTGATGTGGCATTGGTAACCATGTCAAAGACTTGTGTGAGATGCACTGACGGATGAACGCTAATTAAATCGTGCTTTATGTAACGAATCATGAATAAATAAATAAAGCTACACATCAAGCACACACACACACACATACACACATAAAAATAAATAATTAAATGAGTTTGTTAATTGGTAAAATGCCACCCACCTCTGTTTTACGTTTCAAATTACAGATGAGTTTGAAGATCCAATAGAATCCAAAATTAAGTTTTGTGGATTTTAGTTCATGTCTGTTAGCACTGAATCTGCCTAAAAATGAACAAAATTACCTTTTTGGAGAAAGATGCATTTGTCACTAATATGTGTATATAAATAAATAAATAAATATATATATATATATATATATATATATATATATATATATATATATATATATATATATATATATATATAATTCTGACTCCATTGGCAGACATTTGTTATTGTTTTTAAGATGAACACCTAACTTTGATACATAAAAAAAAAAAAAAATAATAATAATAAATAAATATATTATCTTAATTTTAGAATGTATAAATATTTCAATGAAAAACAAGAAAAAAATAGAAAGTCATTTCTTTCTGTATAAAATGAAAAATAGGAATTTAAATGCACACATCAGTGTATTTCTTGGAGCTCAAAAAGAGGAATAGCTAAAGGAAAACAAACAAATATTTACACTTAAAATTTCAAGAAAGTACAAGTTGAAATCTCAATATTTTAATAATTTAAATGAGTATTTTATTTTATTTTATTTTATTTTATTTTATTTTATTTTATTTTATTTTATTTTATTTTATTTTATTTTATTTTATTTTATTTAGCAGGTTCGTCTGCTAGCTTTAACAAAAGAAAGCAAAGCCTGAAAAAGAAAAGCAATATAAAAGGATTGACCAGGACTTTAGCTCTGATTAATTAGCTGATAATATTGAGAGATTTTCAGCATCAGTCACACTGCTAAATTAATCACTAGGCTAATGTTCTTCACAGTTTACCTAGCCACACTCTTTATTTACTATTTTACTATTTTTATGTTAATTAAAAGAAGCACCTGATATCTTCCACTTTGGTTTGGTCAGTTATATGAGGTCAAATGTCTCGTGTCATGTAATGTTATCTGAGGCCGTCGTTATCAAGCAGCATTTGTTAATAGATAGCCTTGAACAGCACGGGCTATTTAATTACTGCATATTCATATAGCAATTATAAATGTGGGCGGGAACAGCCTACAGTGTTTACTGAGTGACTTTACTGAGATAAATACTGTCTGCATCTTTTAATGAGTGAGCCTTCAACCATAAACACAGACTGAGGTACACAGAAAATTACTGTGATCGAGACACTCATTTTACTGGAAAGAAGAAACCTGGAATCAAACATGAAACACTGTAGGCTTGGTATATTTTTAGGCCAAAACCCGGAAAAGAGCTGCACTTTAGCACTTCTGGATTCTTTATGTTTTTTTGTTGTTGTTGTTGTTGTTGTTGTTGTAGTGAACACAAGATCAAGATATATTTCCTCATGTTTTATTCTATGATATCAATCACATCAGTAATTCCTGCTTGTTTTTTAAAAAATTTCACTCGATTACTTGAATTTTTTTCTTCAAAAAAAAAAAAAAAAATTTATTTTGTTTTTCTGTAAAATATCTAAACATTCTCGCATCAGCATGCATTTGGGGAGGAGCAAAATGGTCTGACAAAAGTCTGAATATAATATAATATAATATAATATAATATAATATAATATAATATAATATAATATAATATAATATAATATAATATAATATAATATAATATAATATAATATAATATAATACATTTTCTGACTGTTCAATATTTGAGAATAAGAATTTTTTATATCATAATAATAAAACAAAAATAAATAAATAACTCACTATCTATCTATCTATCTATCTATCTATCTATCTATCTATCTATATATATATATATATATATATATATATATATATATATATATATATATATATATATATATATATATATATATATTCATGAAGTAAACTTGTTTTTAATGCCATACTTTTCACACCTACACACACAGAGCAAAAATACAAAAATAAATAAAAAATACAATAAAAAAAGATAAAAATAAATACATTATAAAATGTAATTAAAAATGTAAAAAATATATATATATATATATTACTAAATTAAATAAGAAACTATGAAATATAAACATGCTCCAAAAATATTTTAAATAAATATAATATATGATCTGGGAATAGTTTTTCTCATAATATTTCAGCGATCATCACTGCATATTTATATGTGCTTACCCAAAAAGCCTGGTTGCAAAAAAAAAAAAAAAAAAAAAAAAAAAAAAAAAAAAAAAAAACATTTTGACCAATTTCAATAAATTTGCTTCCTGCTGTTGTTTCTGTTGACATTTCTTCTGTCATCATCAGATAGCATGAGCAATATAATAATGCAAACCTCAGGTGGAGGAAAAGCCAGTGATTTTTTCAGGGGTTTTTTGTAGGAAAGACTTTCGATTTACAGTTTTAATAAAAGCACCGTATTTCCATCAAGCTCTTGTATTTATAGAGCTCTGAATTATGCCAGCAAACATTACCCCAGTGGGAGTTATGGGAACATCAGCCACATCACACATGATGGATCTGTCCTCTGAAATACGGCCCCAGGGCCCGTCCCGATGCGGCCCCACAGTGTGGATTAACTATCTGTCTGCGCAAGAAAGAAGAAGACGGAGGGCTGAGAGCGAGGTAGAGTCGAAGAAAAAAACATTTCATATTCTCCCATCAGTCAGCAGGTATTTCTGGCCTGCAACAAATCTTCAATCACAATAAAAGCTCGTCGCAGGTCTTTAAAAACATTCACCTCAGTCTCAAACCACCTCAGCCTGACTGAACCTTTGACTCAAACCTAGACGAAGAGAGAATCCTTCCCAGATTCACATTCAGCTCAGGAAAATCGGGATTTGCAGCAAAATATGAAATACGACTGTAAAACAACAAACTCTGTATTGCAAAAAAAAAAGCAACAATATAATGTCATTATAATAATTCTGTGTTTTCTTATTGGAAATTGCATGTGCAATGCATGTTTTAGAAGCAGTATACCATGCTTTTATGGAACTAATCTTTTTAATGCATTTAATATCACAGCATTGAATACTAATGTTATGTGCATGTATACTGCATGATATAATTTCAAACATTTAGATATTAGACATATAACAGCAACATCAGTAATATCTGAACACCTGTGGATGCTACTCTATTTTTCAGTCAAATACAGCACATTTGTTATGAAGGTTATCTGTGCATTGATCTACAATATACAGTGCGTGTCAACAATTAATATTTGTAAGAACGCTTATGTCTAATCCTGCATTACTGGATAAATTATTTTTCATTATTCATTATATCCTATATTAAGATTTAAACTTTGATAAAAAAAAAAAAAAAAAAAACATAATGAAAATTACAGATATTAGTGCATATATTTTTTTCATTCAGATTATGTCTTTTCAAATTATATGAAAATGTATTTATCATAATAATAAAAGAATACATTGATTAAAATGACTAACATTACATTAATTAAATTATTATTATTATTATTAATATTTATTATTAATGTTGTTGTTATCATTTGTTATATATATTTTTTGTATTAAAATATGTATGTACAATACTTTTCTTAATGGTCTTAATAGTTTGTTTACATTTTTTCTCCTTTATTTCAATATTAAAATGCTTTCTTTTGATTATATTTACACAGAATGAAAATCACATTGGTTTATTTTGAAAAGTGTCTGCATATTAAAATGTTCAAATGCATATGTCTGTTTATTTGACAAATATTACTTTCCATTTGAGCTTGCCGTTTGAGTTGCCCACCCTTACCTGCATGCATCTGAATTCAGACCCAAATGTTTTGGAGATGGTACAATTTGTATTCTGTCCTTTGTTTTGATGTTGCAACTCTTTATCCATATTTCTCTCTGTGCGCTTTATCCATATTCTTTGCATGCGACGGGCTGTGTCAGTCATAACTTGAAATATGAGAGTTTATCCTCCACACAGATTAAATATCATAAGCAAATTCTAGATCCAGAGAGAAAGAGTGGAGGAAAGGACTCCTCCTTTCTGATTAAAGTGCATGTCCAAGTGTGTTTATATTCCTACACTGGATTCTCATTACAATGCATTCACTTGCTGGTCAAAATAACCTCTTCTAGCCTCTTAATCCTGCGTGCAGCTAATGAGAGCCATGCCGGCCTCTTATCACAGCGACAACAAGTCACCGAGATACCTATTTCCACTAATACACCAGCTCTCCAAATGATTGAAAAATTATAATCGCCAGTGCCGGTGTTTGCTTCCGCAAGGTTCATTTCAGATGCTTGGTCAAGTGTAAAATGAAAGATAAGGGGAGAGAGAGAGAGGGATGCATAAGTGTTGGCAGTTCATAAACAAGAAAGAAAATGACTATCCAAGAACAAGCTTGCTGTCCACCCCTTCATCAGCACAAACTAAATTGTCATTGCAGGCTGAGTATAAGGTGAGGAGGGAGGATATTTGAATATGATTTATATAATGAGTGCATGAATAAAACTGAGAATGCATTCAAGTAAAATTATAGTTATACCATAGTAGTGGTCTACCAATAAAATGCATTTAAGGTGTTCATGAAGTAATCTGGTTTTTAATTCCATACTGTTCAACACACACACAGAGCAAAAAAAATAAAAATAAAAAATTATATATATATATATATATATATATATATATATATATATATATATATATATATATATATATATATATATATATATATATATATATATATATAGTGGCATACTTCAGGATCTGCTTAGAGCTTCACCAAAGGCCTATACACTATAAATTGCAGTAAAAAAAAAAAAAAAAAAAAAAAATCCATTAAAACAGTGTGTTCTGTGTAATATTTGTCATTTTCGAGAAAGTGCCTGCTGCTATATATCGTGAATTAACAGTGTTCAAAGACGACACTCAGGGGCTGTGTTTCAAATCACACCCTACACTCTCATTCACTATTCCCGAGATGAGTTTACTAATAGTCCACCTGATAGAGATAATGAAAACTAAGGAGTGAATTCAGACACTGATGAACAGCTGTTGTTAACGAGCTTGATCACTGAAGGAAAGAGAAACAAGACACACACACAAGAATTACAACTGAGTTCAGCCACAGCATTAGATGAAATCAAATGAAGATTTAAACAACTCAACAAATAGCTTTACTAACATTACTAACACATTACTAACCAGACTGACTTTATTTCTGTCAGACGTCTACAGAAGATCTTATTGAGAAATCCAGAGGTTTAGATGATGTTGCTTTATTTGGAGTCACCATTATGGAGATCAGTGTTTGTTTTAGTTGCACTCCTGACCTTTGACTTTTGAACATTAACTTTTATTGGATTGCTATAACTGTCTTTAAGATGCATCTGTTGCAAATAATCTAATTTTCATGGCTGGTCATTTCATGTTGGCTGTATCTAACAGTTGTACTAGACAGACTAAGAGTCTCACTGGACTCATTCAGAGTTTAATAATATGATTGTTTTATATTTATTGTACTTTCCTGGTGATTTACATAATTTTTTTATGATGTCATTAACACTCAAAGAGACACATTAAGAATTAGCATATGAATCTCACCAATGGTAAGCATCAAAAGCTTGGGTGCCAGCACAGCACAAAACTCACCCTTTACTCCCAGCATGCATTGTGTCATGAATAAATTATGCGGCTGAATCGGCCACTCATTTTCTTGATTTCTCACGATGTGCTTTTGTTTTTGCTTTTGTTTTTGTGTTGAGCATGTATTGTGATGTTCAGAACTGATTTGTTTATTTATTTTGCAGATGTCACTGTTGTTGTGATTTTTACACTGATTCTTGATGTGCGTGTCTAAATTACAACAAACCTTTTTTTTAAATGGGTGATATGTTTTAATCGTCTCATAACTGAGGGCTCAACAATGCTTGTTATGTTCAACTATCAATATTCAGTGAGAGAATGTGATTGTTTTATCAATCTATAAACAACAATACGAGATTATTTTATTATTTGATTATTTTTTGCTATAACAAGCAAGTTTCAAAAACACATTATTACAGAAGTAAAAAAAAAATAAAATAAATAATAATAATCATGTTTAAAAGGCAAGGTTCAAGAGTCCAACTAAAATAAACACTGATCTCCATCATGGTGGTGAAGAAAAATTAAAGTCAGTCTGGTAATAAATGAGGCTGGACATGCTGTTTTAGGAGTTGTTTAATCAGATCTTGAGGGATTAAATGTCTTCTTTTATTTCAGTTGATTTCATCTAAGGCTGTGGCCAAAGTCAGTTGTAGTTCCTGTGTTTCTCTTTCATTCAGTGATTCTGTTTGATAACAGCAGGTGTTCATCACTAATGATCAATCATCACTTAATCACAGATTATTTAATTAACTTCACTGATTCCGTGTTACTCTAACACTCCGTAATGTGCACACATTATAAGTGTTAATTTAAAACTGATGATTTTGCTGTGGGGTTTAAAGAGTTAAATATGTAAGATGAAGAACAAACAGCATGATACGTCATTTAACAGCAATAAACTGTAATTATTTTAGAGCAACGAAATGTAGAAAAAACAGTAACATGCTGGCAACCACAGTTGTAGTAAAAAACAAAACAGCAATATACTGTAAAACGTAACAGTAAGATTAACCAAAAACAAACCAAGTACATTTTACTGAATCATTAGTGAATGTTTATAGAAAAAAAAGTTATGCAAAGACATGAACTGATAAGGAGAGTAAATATGAATTTGAACTGTAAAAAAATTGCAAAAATTGTGAAATTGTGTTTTTGCACAAGAGAGATCTGTTTGTTTAATGTAGTTTTGTGGTTTACCGTTGTGCTGGAGAGTAGAGACTGTGCTTCAGTCAATGATGAGCCACAAACACTGATGTTGCATTATATATATATATATATATATATATATATATATATATATATATATATATATATATATATATATAAATATGTATGTGTATTTGTCAGGGATCGGGCAGACCTGATTCCAACCAATCACCAGCGCTCACTCTCTCCCGAATACTAATCACCAGCACCTGGTCTCCATTACCCCTGCACTATAAAACACCTCTGGAAACCCCAATGCATTGTCAAGCCTCCAACAGGGATTGACCTCATGAACTTGTCTCTGACTCACCTCGTCTTCATGAAGACTCCAGCCGTAAAGTATACTCACATTTGAGAAAGTAACCTGTGTGTATTTGTTCTCCTTTCTCCAGAACACCCCAGGCATATTCCATGATTTGAACTCCCCTACGTGCCTTGATATCTCCTAAGTGATCCTTCGACTATTGAACTCCCACTGCAAGAGAAGAGACAAGGATCGGCATCTCGTATTGTGTGGCGTTGACGCCTCGATATATAAGCATACTCACCTGGCTTTCACGGAAGCATACTTATCTGGCTTTCACGGACACGAGCTCCAGAAAACCCAGCACCGAGTTTGCACTTCCTTCCCTCGCACTATTCCCTTTAAATAAAGACTGTGTTGAATCCACTTACCTCTGCCTCCGCATACTAACCTGACTGTGTGTGTGTGTGTATGTATGTATAGGATTAGTTCACTGCACAAAGTTCATATTCTGTGTCCCAGTGTGATCATACTAATTGCATAGTTTATGAACTTCCAAATTCCATCAGTCCTGAAGCAATTCTCAGCAGTATGGAAGTCGGAATCTGCTAAGGAGTGTGTAACAACTCACCTGCCGAATCAACTAGCCCTGAAAATGGATGGCGCATGGAGCGTCGGGCCCATACCCGGCCATCGACGGCAAGCAAATCTATCAAGGGATATGCCTTGATGAGTAGGAGTGCAGATCTTGGTGGCAGTAGCAAATATTCAAACGAGGCCGAAGTGGAGAAGGGTTTCATGTGAACAGCAGTTGAACATGGTTCAGTCGGTCCTAAGGGATGGGCGAACGCCGTTCGGAAGGGAGGGGCGAAGGCTCTCTGTCGCACCCGGCCGATCGAAAGGGAGTCCTGTTTAGATCCCAGAACCCGGAGTGGCGGAGACGGGCGCTGCGAGGCGCCCAGTGCGGTAACGCAAACAAACCCGGAGAAGCTGGCGGGGGCCCCGGGAAGAGTTCTATTTTCTTTATGAAGGGCCGGGCACCCTGGAATGGGTTCGTACCGAGAGAGGCGCCCACGCCCTGGAAAGCGCCGCGGTTCCGGCGACGTCCGTTGAGCTCTCGTCGGCCCTTGAAAAAAAAAGTAGAAGGTGTAAGTCTCGCGCCGGGCCATACCTATATCCGCAGCAGGTCTCCAAGGTGAACAGCCTCTGGCGTGTTAGAACAAGGCAGCGTAATGGAAGTCGGCAAGTCAGATCCGTAACTTCGGCGCAGCTCCGGGGTGGCATCTGGGGCGGTGCAGTGTGGGGTGTCTGCGGCGCCCGCGGTGGGACGGGGTAACTGGTTACCAATATTCTTCAAAATATCATCTTTTATTTTTGGCGGAGGAAAAAAACTAGTACAGTAATATGTAGGAAAAATATGAAAAAACAAAAAAAACATTTCTGTCATGACTCGCCGAAAGCATGTAGTACATCACAATTTTCACCTGCAGCAATTTCCTTTCTTTGTGTAAATCAGGTGTGGTTATGCTATGACCAAAAAAAAGAAAAAAGAAAAAAAGAAATGTGTAAAATTTATACAAATAATGCATCTGGTGTTCTTACATTAAGATATTGCAATATTTTACAAAATATTTACAGGAGACTTGAGTTGCACTGGTCTAAAAGATGTTTGGGAGTCAATGTAACCTATACAGTAGAATCTGAATAGAATTTCAAGGCAATGATATACAATATATGAAAAACTCTTCAGTTTATTGACCTTAAATTGTCCAGAAACAAACCTAGTTCAGTGACATATGTAGATATTTTTAATGTCTGTTGTGAGACCTTAACATAAAGCTTTGGGTTCTATCAATCAAATTTATCATCACATCTATTTTTAACTCTAATGTAAATGTGGTTTTCTGAAAAGATCCAGCGCATCCGAGCACAACTAATAGACAGGATACAAGAAAGTTGCCTTCCCAGACGCATTGGGGCACACCCTCTAATGACCATTATTTATTTCAGCTGTCTTCCCCTTCCAAGATACTAATCTTACTCTCATCCATTCAACATGGGGATGCCATTAGGCAAGAGAGAGGGGGTAATTACTATGTCTTCTTAATTGTGAATATAATGGCAATTAATAACGTGCCTGCATACAAGTAAGGACAAAAGCAGCTTTATTTAAAGGGGATGGTTGCAACAAAGCTGTATAATTGGGCAGGTTGGTTTTAATTACTCTCTTTTATAAGCTTAAAAACTGTAATGAAATGTTTTGCTAAACACAGATGTGATATGTTAAATTATTATCTCCATTGTGCGAGATGTAGGTAAATATAGCTGTAAGGAATACCTCAAAATTAGTAAAAAATAATGTCAACTGCAGAGAGCAAAATGCTGTTTTTTACACACTTGATATCACAATGCCAATAAAAATGACAAGAAATGCACATGATTTTGTGAATATGAGAGTCAGAAAAGGCTAATGGGACATGGACTGGGTTTTCATAATCACCTGCCATCTTATGGGCAGGTTATTGATTTGACATAGTGAATCCACTCTGCTGTGGTCAAATGTCAATGTTGACCATTCACTCAAGTGATGCTTAATCTATAGTAGCTGTTCATGGCTTTCTTGTGGTCCCAAGTGCGCAGACAAACTTTGATGTTACCCTGAGAGAACCTAGTCTAAATGTTTAAACAATAGTTAAACAAACTGTACCATTTAAAAATTCAAGACTTAAGTGGTCTAAAAATATGGAAGTTTGAGGGTTTTAAAGCCATTCAGTCTTAAGATAGCATGCAGTTAAGCACTGACAGCATGTTTAGCATGTTTCTAGAAGTTGCTAACATCCTGTTAGCATTCCTAGCACATTGCTAGCATGTTTGAACATGTTGGTAATATTAGGTTGAAGATATTGCATGGATTTTCCATGTTGTTAACATAGTTTAGAACGTTGCTTCCATATTTTTCTCATTAGCTAACACATTTTGTGATGTTGCTAGCACATTGGTTACATTTTCTAGCATGTTCTTGCACACTGCTAGCATGTTTTAACATGTTGGTAAAATTAGGATGTTAAATGATTTACAATGTTTAACATGTTGTTAGCATGTTTGTAGCATGTTTAAACACATGTATTAACTTGTTTTAAGGTATTGCTTGTAAGTTTTATCATGTTGTTAGCATGTTTTAGCATGTAACTAGAAGTTGTTAACATCATGTTTTATCACATTCCTAGCAAGTTTTGTTGCATGATTTACCATGTTGTTAGCATGTTTTAACACATTTGCTTACATATTTTAGGATGCTGTTCTATTTAGGATGTTTACTAGCATGTTTTAGCATGACTACTAACATGGGAAGTTGTGAATGTTTTATCATGTTGCTAGCATGCAATAACACATTGTTAGCATGTTTCTAACCTAGTGTAATTTAACACATTGCTAGCATGTTTGTAGCATGTTTTCAAGATGAATCCACTCTGCTGTGGTCAAATGTCAACTAGCGGTTTCAGTCCGATGATAAAGTACTTAATCATGGGTTTTCTAACTTACAGTGGAAATAATTTTAATCTCAGAAAGCAGAAGTGTAATGATCTGTTTACCCACATCTAGGGGACAGCAAGGAAATCACTGCCTTTCTTATTTGCATATGACATTAATAAAACAAATGATGTAAAGACGCTGATAATTAATTGTCACATATCCTTCCATTTCAAGCTCACTTAAACAGCAAAAAGGAGGAGAAACAAACCTACTATTTAAATCTGGAAATAGTTAAATTGTTTAAACATTTAAAAACAAAGAAAAGTTTATGGCATAAAATGAAAAAGATATATTTCAGAATTCACTGAACTTTAACACTAATAATATACTCTGCAAAATGTTAAATAAGAAAATAATGTAAAATAGAACATTCACACTAATGGTCTTTATATACTGTTTATACATATAGTCTAGATGTACAGTGAATGTAATAAGCAGTGTTCGTAAACTGTGTATTATTCATAGTGTTCATAGACTGTGAGTCCATATAAATTACGTCAGGGAGAGGCTGATGTGTTTATGGACTGAAATCTGGCCGATGCAGCTGCTGAGATTTATCCCATAACTCCACGCGCAGAATGTTATTGTGATCATTTTCATAAGTATGCTAAACTGCTTGACAGGAGAGAGAAAATAAACCTGCAGAACACCTGCTGTAAAACAGCAAAAGCACTTTAAATGGGCATCCATGTAATAACCATCGTTTTTCACAGATTGGCGAAGAGAGCACTGACTCGCAGGCATTAGCTGAAAATGGAGCTGATGTATTAGCCTGATGCACTTCTCACAAGAGTCAAGCGCCAGAGGACAAACCTGCACTCTTTAGGTTGATAAATGAATGGATTTTCTTCCGTGCAATGTTGTTTTGATGGAAACTGGTTTGAGAATCGTGGAATATTTAATTTTGGTGAGGCTGCAAGGTTGACTAGCCATCTGAAAGCGAAAAATGTTTAAATAAATAAGTACTTATAGTAATTCTCTGACTTGAATCAATGAATGAATCAATAATTTATATATATATATATATATATATATATATATATATATATATATATATATATATATATCATTTAAAATCAAAGAAACGGATGATATTGTATAACAAAATAATTTGTTACAATTAAATTAAATTAAATAATCAGCAATCTGTCACGACTTTAAAGAGCCACAATATTTATTGTTTGGACGTCTTAAAAAAAACACAAAATTTTAAAGCTGAGACTTTGTTTCATACCAAAGGTAACCTGCTCTGTCTTGTCTGTTGGCAAGTTGTTAGCGTCCTCTTTGCTCCGTGATGTATTTTTCATTGCGTGAGAATGTGATGTGTGGCCTGAGATGCCATGGGTCAACAGACGTAGAAACAGTAACTAAGGGGGCGGGTATTTGTGAAAGGTCAAGTGATTTACTAACATTAATTTGGTTCCCAAAATTACATATGAAAGAGTGGACATTTAAGGAGAGTGTTTGATCTCCAAAGCTGCATACACAGTAGAGCATGACAGAAGACAATGATGCAGCACTTTTCCACCCTGCTGCTACTGTCGCATTATTGCTGATTTTTTTTATTTTATTATTATTATTATTATTTTTATTTTTTTTTAAAAGCTCTTTGAGAGGAAATGGCCAAAAAGTCCTTTTTTTCACCATTAGTTGGCAAACCCGATCTGATGCATCTATTTGATTTGTAGCAAAGCTACGTTCTGGTGGTTTTGAAGTTTTCTCTGTAGATCTACATATTACTATTTGGATCTTATTGCAATACATTAACATTCAGCCTCTGCTATCTTAAATCGATGCCAATTTCTGAGGGACCGAAACAAGGTCATGTGCAATTATTTTAGGTTTGTGAAGAGGAACTGTACAGTATCAGATGTCCCCGGTGAAACTTTGCAAGCCTTCTGAGGTACCAACAGAAAGATAAATGATGCTGTCGTGTCATCCTGACGTATGACCGAGTCTCCTCTCTACCTCCTTAGCACTATTTGGTTGTTTATAAAAATGCAATAGGCTCAAGAAAAGGACAGGTTACAGCAGCGCTGACAGTATGAAGAACAACTCTTAAACCTTGAATGTGAATGCAGCTCGCATGCACTCATGCATTTAAAAAAAACCTCACTGTTCTTATAATACAACAATGTTCATATGTGGCAACATATATATAGTTCTTATAGGCCTATATATATATATATATATATATATATATATATATATATATATATATATATATATATATATATATATATATATATATATATATATAACAATCCTTAAATTTAAATTCAGCTGGCTTGCATTCATGAATGCATTTTAATTCATTGCAGCTGGAAGCTTTTGAAACTCAAAACTTACAAAATCCAGCAGTCTGTAACTAAAGCAAATCAGAATAAATTATATATATATATATATATATATATATATATATATATATATATATATATATATATATATATATATATATATATATATATATATATATATGTATATATATGTATATTTGTTTGCATGATAAAACACTTGGTTGTGTAGCATGCTACAGTGCAAAGTGACATCCTCCTTATTTTAAATCAATGACAGGAGGGAGGGGAGGATGCTAACCTTGCCAATGGTGACTGTGTGTGACTGTTTGCGTGCGTGCATGTGTGTGTGTGTGTGTGTGTGTGTGTGTGTGTGTGTGTGTGCCGTTGGCATCAGCAGGCATGCTGAGACAGCTTGGCGTGAGTCAGCAGCGCATGTGGAGAGAGGTCGTGACCCCACTCGGTGGGAGCCTTGCTTTGATCAATCCGTAAGTTTCACGATAATATTGGCTTCCTCTGCCCACCAACAATTCAATTAAGTTGATTGGGATAAGCAGCGAGCGTGACATCAGATGCAACGGAAATAAATTCATCTGTCAGTGAAAGACGTGAAGGAGAACGTCATGCAGATTTCTGAATTCCTTAGACTTGATTGTGACGTGGATTGAGACTTACAGAAGACTGATTGCGTGTGTGTGGTCCCTTAGGAGCAGCTCCAGGATAATGTGACCCGGTCAAGGGCAAACCAGTGATGTTCGAGAATTATTCCTACAGTAATGCTCCCATTTATCTCATCCGTTGCTCACTGTTTTTCATTTATTATTAATTCTGGACAATGCCCAGGGGTTGACAAATGAACATGAAAGAATAAAATAATCAATTTATGACCAATTCATAAAATCCAAACTTCATTACCATACATATTAAAATAAATAATACATAAGTAATTGATAAATGTACACCTTCAAAAAGCACGATTATAATTTAGAGTAATATCAACCATCCATATATTAATGTATATAATATAAACGTCATGTATGTGGATTAATAAATACAACAAATAACTAATAATTTTAACATATTACACACTATATGTTAGTTACTATATGTAAATCTTCAATCTTCAATATGTGACGGTCAGTGCATGAACAGTCATAAATGAACCTCTTCCATCATGAAAACAAGGATCCTGAGCCATTATTTACATCTCTTCTAAAAAAGTCAGTTTCTGAGGAGAATCACGAGAAACAATTGAGATTTTAAAAAGGGTTTTTTTTTTTTTTTTTTTTTTTTTTTTTTTTTTTTTTTATGGCTGTTAAATCAACCCATAACCCTTTGGCTTGCATTTCAGCTCCTTTTCTGACTGAATATGTTATTTTCAGAGTGTCATGTTGTAATTATAACTCTCAGACTCTCAGACCCTTTGACAGATGACAGATTTGAACAACCTCAGGAAAAACGTTTGTCTAAACTCTTGAAAAATGCATGTGGAATATACTGTAAAACTGACATGCATCCAAAAATGCATCCAGGACCCCAGTCCTGCTTCCAATTTTCACCCCTCTGCATCCTTTTCATCCATCTTTGTTCACCAACTCCCTGCTTTTCACCCAAAATGAAATTGATTTGTATAATGATCAAATTTAGTGTATGGGGGTACAACAGTGCCATAACAAAGGATGTTCTCAGGATGGCGAGGTGCGTGACAAACTATGTCTGGAGAACAGAGGTGAACGTGGGAAATAATATAATGTAATAACTCCCCTCGCCCCGTAATTCTGCTCGTACAAATACCCAGCTTGCGCTGCACGTTATTTCATTTCGTAAAGCCACAAAGGCTCCTCCGAGGCGCCGATGAGTTTTACGACATGACAATTCTTTCAACCAGAACAGTTGGAAAAGTGATATAACAATATAGCTGACTTTGTGAAGCCGGTCAATTCTCTCTCTCTTGGAGGCATGACTAATTACTTTCTCATTATCATGCTAATATGGGGTCCTCAAGACGGAATCACGTCTAATTATTGGCTTATTTGTTATATCTCTGTTCGAGGGATGTTGAGATGTGTGTCATTGAGATGGAAATGACTTTCAGACACAGCGTTGAAACAAAGCTCAAGCGGCGGGATGGTTGAGACTTTTCAAAGGCTGAATATCATCTTGTGTGGTTCGTCCCTTAGGACAGCGCTGGTGATGGCTGGTTCTTCACAGCAAAGGGAATATTAGAGGAGAAAAAAATACAAATAAAAAATCAATGGTGGATGGAAGCACAATATCTAAACCTGGTTTGGTGTTAAAGGTGAAGTGCTTCAATGTTAAATAATACATGTAGCTATAAGTAAGACATCCAGAGGGTGATATCCTCAGAAAGTGCTGACTGGAGACTGAAAAAGTGACACACTTTTAATACTCTAAATAACACCAGCCAGCAAGTTTCCCAGAGGTTCATGTATATATTGTTTTATTACGTTTTATTTTGAGTTTAGTTATTTTTGTACACTCTAAAGTGAATGTAAAATACAGTTGTAGCTAAATAGCTCAAATAAAATATTAAATAAATGAAAATTAATAAAAAAAAAACTTTAAATAAATTAAACATCAAAATTAATCACTTACTAAATAGGATTAAATATTTTATGCATTCTATCTTCATTGAACCCATGAACTCAAGATGCTATTATAATATTTATTAAGACTGATTTAATTTTTATTTTGATCCATTTTTTTTTTTTATAAAAATGTATAATTTTACTAATTAATTATTTTATTTAAAATTTTATTTTTGTTTATTTGTCATTTTTTGTTATTTTGGTACATCAAGTTAAAGTACAAAATAAAAATATTTGGTTAATTTCAGTTAAATCTTTTATTTCAAAGTAATGGATTTTTGTTATGGTTTTAGTTTTAGTTAAGTATAACTTAAATTATTTAGCTATTATCTTAAAATCACAAAAGAACTTCAAGAACATTTTTTTGTTCAGCTGACTTTAGTTCAGCTGATGTGACTCTCTCCTGTCTGGCAGTGATTTCTGCTGCATCAGCTGATGAGCTCCTATAGGATAATCCATAAAACTCAGTTTACAACACACTAACAGAACCCAGCACAGCGCTGTCCAGTGTTTGGAGAGGACATTTGCTTTAACTGCTCTCAGATAATGAAAGAGAGGCTGTGTGTGACGGCCCCGCTCTTCAATAATGCATGATGGTCTTGTCTTCATGCTGTCACTCCTCTTGACAAATGCCAAGGGTGAGAGGGAAGTAAGTGTGAACAGAACACTTTGTCACAAATACAGGCTTCCTGAGCCCTTCTGTTTTACATGGACTGATATATATCTGCACATTCCTAACACCACATCTCTATAAATTACTATACAGCATTTAGAAAGAGTAGACGCATGCTTGAATTGACAACTAAAAACGAGGCTTTGTGGGATATAATCAAAGCAAATAAATGTTTGATAGGACAGTTTATCATATATATGCCTGATATACAGTCATTTCCATAAACAATTAGACTAAACAAACAACTAATTAATAAGGTAACCGCATTTTTTTAATTGCCATAGATCTGAAATAAAATATAATATATATATATACTAAATGTAATTAGATGGAACTAAAAAAATCTAAATTAAAAATTTTAAATGCTGCACTGGAAAAAATTTTAATTACAAAATTACAAAAACTTAAAAAAACTCAAAATCACATAACAAAATTACTAAAACAAATTACAATTAAAATGAAAACTTATATATTTTACAATAAGAGCTCATTCAAAATTTGTATAAATACTATAATAATACATAAGTTATACTAAAAGAAAATTTAACAAGTTTTTAATTCCAATTCCACAGTGTAGTATCTCTACTGCATCCACCAAAGCAGAAAAACCCATTATATACTGCTAATTTTAATTAAAAAAGACAAGTGGAGGCCATGTTTCCAGGTATTGGTCTTGTCGCCGGTTTCAGCCGTTGAGTGCAGATGAGCTGGATTACAGGGGATCGACTTTAATTTAAGAACACATGAGTTTTGCAGCATTATCCTGCTCACCTCACTCACACGTGGCTATTGTTCAAGAGTGACTGGAGTTCCTGATGAAGATACTTGCAGCAGTCCACATCAAATAAACTCTTCATCTAGAGAGCTAAAGTCTGGGTTCATTTGAACTGCCAATTCATTTGGTTGAATAGATTACATTCACAACAAGATGTGAGCGTCCTTTTGTGAAAAAAACAAATAATAAATAATAAAAAAATTAATATAACAGGTTCATATTCTAAACATGCCATGTGTTTACAGCAAACTTTACCATTCGGGTCCTTTCAAACTATACATGAGCATGTTCTTTGTGCATTCCCATAATATCAGGGATAAACAGAGGTGTAAGGTGGTCAGAGAAAGTGGTTGAATGAATTTAAAATAAAATAAGAAAAAAAGTAAATAATATTAATTGAAATAAAATAATATAATAGTATTAAAAACTAAAATAAGATAACTTAATTTACCACACACACACACACACACACACATATATATATATATATATATATATATATATATATATATATATATTACAGATATCTCACGACTACGAGTGTTATATTGCGTTTATCCAATAGCTCAATGGCACAAGTGTGTAAATGGATAAGAAACAACAACGGAGTGTCTTTAAAATCCCTCTGTTTAAAAACCCAGAAAATCCACTGAGGAAAGCGATATCTTTGTCATACTGTCCTTTCATCTGTTAAGGGAGATTTCCGATGACAGCGCTCTGTTAACTGCGTCTTACAAGCTATTATTAAAAGAAAGAAAAAAAATAACATCTGTTTCAGTCTCTTTCAATATAAAAGTCTTTAATGCTCTCTTGTCGCCATCTAATGGCAGAATAATGTAACTAAAATCATCATCACGAACAAACACAATGTTTTTCAGTACGATGTAAAATATAATGTATTAAATAATAATATTTAATGAACATCTACAACAGTCATCATAAAAATTGCTAGGCAATTCAGTCCAAAGTACAAAGGCAGTGCTCTGATATACAACAGTGATGTTACATTAAATATAACACTAAGATTTTGCCCTCAGCCAAAACTATTCGCTTTGGAACAAATAATAGATTAATAAGACCAAAGACTGCCCGTGAGATTTACCCAAAACAAATTATATCTCATGTTTCACCATTAAAGAGACATCTAAGCCAGTTGCAAATTCCAGAAGATTTGGCTGAGGTGAGGCTGATATTGGCGGGTTCATGAGTGCTGAATGTAATGTGAAGTCTAAACAAGCACATTAACGGCAAACAAACTCTTAAAACTACATTCTGTGACCCAAAAACAGTATTATTATAAAATGATGTTTTATTATTAGGGTTTCCCTGACGTTTAATATTAACTATCTTTTAATCAAAACATAAAACATTATTTTCCCCATCTGCAAGGTGCCCGTTACACGTCCCCTGTGTGTTGAAGTAATTATGTCTGACTTGACCCTTGGTAATGTATTTTGCCCTGTCCCCAAAACATATGACTCGACTATCAGTCGAATATCAACAAGATTCCAAAATTCCAATTCGAATATGAAAATCCTTAGTCAGGGAAAAATATATTAATATTTTTTAAGTTGGAGCACTAAAATAAGTAAAACAAAAAAAGTCAAACTAAAATCTAAAGCTTTATAAAATCTATACAGACTTTTAAAATCTAATAAAAAAAATACTTTTTTTTTTTACACAGTAGCTATAATATTAAAGCTATTATACAAACTATAATCAATCACAGTCTTTTGCTAACTGAATGGTAAAAACACTGGGCTAATGCAGCAGATGTAAAGCTACTTATAGCGCAGCTCTCTTAGTCCATATATCGATCCAGATTTCTCGCTCTGACTTTTCACTAATGCACAACTGTAAACAAATGTGCATGTGTCTGTCAGCAATTAAACATTTGGTTTGATGTTTTTTGCAGCGTTGACACTTCCAGCCACAGATGTGCTCAGATCCATCCACCCACCGGAGTTCAGTGTGCAGGGAACTCCATTAATATGACAATAAATCTTGAGGGCGTTCATTGTGGATGGGAACCTGAATTCCAGAGTGCTTGCTGGACACTTTGTGCTTCTGCTTTCATCAAACTACATCCATTGTCAAGTGACTTATTCTGCTTTCAAAATCATATTTTCAATGCTGACCTGAGTCTGTGCACAAAAATAGATGTCTGCTGGGGATGAACTGGTCATTGAGGAGGTGATATTAACATGTAAACCAGTTTTTGTAATTTTTATAAATAATAATAATAATAATAATAATAATAATTAATAATAGAAAATATATGCATATATATATATATATATAAATTACAGAATGTAATTAGTTTTGTATATGAAACTAACTAAATATAAATGTAAGTATATATATATATATATATATATATATATATATATATATATATATATATATATATATATATATATATATATATATATATATATATATATATATATATATATACATACATACATACATTGAATTAAATAGAAAAACAAATAGGGAATTAAAATGAAATATATATATAATAAATATGAGAACACACACGCACACTATATATATTCACACACATATAATTTTGATTAATAATTTATATATTTTTAAAAAATATTTTAAATAAATACTAAACAGGTAATACTAATACATATTAATAAATAGCAGATTAATTCATACATTATATATTTAATACATTATTAATGCATTAATTAATTATAAATACCACTTCAGATCTAAAAGGTTGCTGACGTCACTTACCCATCAGTAACACACGACTAGGTTGATGGGCAATGGGTAGATGAAGCATGATGCTCCCAACAGGCTTTGTGTGTATTCTTTGTATCAATGAGGAAGGCCTTGATGCAAAACAAAGCTGCAGTACTGCAATCTGTCAGAAAACATTTAGAAAGCAGATTATACTGAGAATTGGTCAAACTGGTAGAACAACAGGTGTGTATGTGTGTGTACACAGCTAACAGTGTGTGTGTGTGTGTGTGTTAACCCTAACCCTATTTACATCACAGTTAACAGTAGAATTCACACCTGCACAAAAAAAAAAAAAAAAAAAAAAAAAAAAAAAAAAAAAAAAAATATATATATATATATATATATATATATATATATATATATACATACAGAACACATCATTCGATGCAAATATGAATTCATTTCAGCTCAGCTTTTATAAATTATACATAAGCGCACATTTGCAAGTAATGATGCTAAAAACTCAGCTTTGATCACAGGAATAAATTATAGCTCACAGTTTATTAAACCAAAAAGCAGTTATTTTAAATTGAAAAAATATTTCACAATTTCACAGTTTTTCTTGTATTTTTAAACAAATAAATGCAGCTTTATCATGCACATGAGTAACGTAAGCATTCACAAATCCTGAAGCTTTTTAGCTTCTCTTCTCTACTCATGTCACATTTTCTGAATAGATATAGATCAAATCAAATCTACATTATTAAAAAGCATCTTTCACTCAGAAATGTGTGACATTACTGACGTCCAATGGGTCGGGAACAGCATTTCACGTCGACTGCTGATGTGTTTTTCAGATGTGGCCCATTCACAGGTTTTTTATCCCCTCCAGGAACAGGGAAGCGTGTGCGTGGCTCTTTTTGTTAAGTCTTCATAAAAGCCGAGCTCCTCTCTTCTGATGCTGCAGCAAACAGATGCGTTTAGATGTAGAATCCCTCATGGTGAACCCGTTCCTTGCTGAATTAAAGGAACAAAGCATGCATTGACAGTTGGATTTTTATGTCTCTTGCATTGCCAAACATGATGAGCTATGAAATAAGCTCAGCATGAAGTAAATAACACACTTTACACACACGCAGCAGGGATGCAAATATACATCATATGCATTTCCATTGCAGATTATACTTACAGCAGAGATTACCACACTTCCTCCTCCGTTTCATTCAGAATCACATCATTATCCAGCCATCTGACAGACTTTCATTTTGACTAAAGAGTTTGTAATAGCTAGAGAAAGACATCCATTAGAATTCCCATTCATCTCAGTGCTAGATTCTCGACTGGCACGTGGACTACACAATCAAATATCTTTGCACTAAGCTTATAACCGGTTATTTTAGTATCATACTAATTTTTTTATTCTATGCATTAAACCCCAAAAAAGGCTACTCCATTACTGACAGCGTAACATGGCCAGCTAATTGAGGCACGCAAACTTCAGCCCTGACTCTGTGCCCTTATTAGTGTGCATGATGCTTGCACAGCCGCTGTAAAGGGTGTAAATTGGCTGCTATGTTCTTTCATCTAACTGCAAAGTGGATGTCGCCACTGTTAATTAGTGCTGGAAATGTCCAGAGCACTGTCATGACAATCGCTGAATGCTGACGAATGCTCACAGTGCTTGAGGTGAGAAAACTACTTCACCACAGTCACTAGAAGCTGATTAGAGAATCATACTGAATCAATAAGTCACTGGAAACTGTGATTTTAGCACAGGTGAAGGGTTTGTTGCTTTTATAAAAAAGCAACAACAACATGTGATCACAGCCAATATTGCTCAATAAATGGGATATAAAAAAAAAAAAAAAAAAAAAAAAAAAGATAATTTGCGTTCCATCATTTTGTTCCAAAACTTTATGCATTTTTTTTTTTTTTTTGTGCACATATAAGGTGATGATTAGAAGAATGTCCAGTTTACTGTTTTCAGTTCAACAACTGTAAGTGCAAATTATGATTTTTAACAGCTAGCTTAAAAAAGAATGAAAGAAAAAAAAAAGCGCCAAAAGTAGTCGATAAGATATATTATCTTCTGATGTCATATAATGTTTTTGTTTGAGGAACAGACCCAACTTTATTATTTATTTACTGTTCTTTTAAACGTTCTATTCATCTGTAAATCCTTAGAAATAAAAAGTATTACTGTTTGCACAAAAATATTAGGCAGCATGACTGTTTTCAACACTGATAATAATCAGAAATGTTTCTTGAGCAGCAAATCATCATATTATTCTGATTTCTGAAGATCACGTGACACTGAAGACTGGAGGAATGATGCTGAAAATACAGCTTTGATCACAGAAATAAATTATATTTGACAATAAATTCACATAGAGTACAGCTACTTTGAATTGTAATAATATTTCACATTATCACTGTTTTTACTGTATCTTTGATCATATAAATGCAGCCTTGGTGAGAATAAAAGACCTCCTTTAAAAATATTTTTTAAACATCAGCATTGTTGGTCATGTGACATAGGGTTTTGTGTTTGCCATTCTTTACATCAACTTTAAAATAAAATAAAATATCATGAGTTAAGAAGGTCTGAATTATAGTTAACTATTTACTGAGTGTTAATGAGTTATGCAACTTTAATTTAGACGTTAGTTAGTTAGTTTAGCACTTCATCTTCAAACAGAGCTCATCCAATCAGATTCTACACCTGAAGCATAAGACCTACTAAATCACAGATTGAGATGAGGTGTACGTTTTTTTAGTCAAGTCCAACACATTAAAGGGACACTAAGTAGGAATTACTCCCATCTAGTGGTGAAATTGTATTTTGCATTCAAACTAATTTTGCTCTCCAGCGCCTCGCTTTTTCAAATGCGCGTTGCATCTAAGGCGATATGTACCAAAAAGCTTTGACGGGATGTCTTCTAATAGCACTTCGTCGAGTTTTCCTTCAGGTGAACAGGTGTGTTATTTCAAACAAACTGCAACATGACAACTAACAAACGAATGTTACAGTATGAATTACTGACTGTGGAAAACATGAAATATTGTAATTAGTAGTTATGTCTTCTTTATTCGTTATATTTTGTGAATAATGTGCATTGTTAGATATAAAAAAATATTGTAATATAGATTGTAACACTGACTTACCTGTCGAGAAGAAAACTGGCCACTTCAGCGTCTCTTTTCAAATCTTTATCAAGCATTAGCTCTTTCCACCTAGAAAAAGCTTCCCTGACATTAACTCTTGTTTTCTGTAATCTACGGTCACGCTTCCTTTTACGTTCTATTTTTGACTGTTTTGGCGACTATGTTTTCTTCTCCTGTGGCGCGGTCACATGTGGTCCATAATAAGAATGCAATCCAGACTTTTAAACTTGCCGGTGCAGTTTCAAGCGCCTCTCACTGCTCTGCACCTGCGTTTCTGGCTCTGACCGAAAACGCGCTGTGGAAACGCCTCCGTCGACCTACCCGTCCCATGTATATAAAGATAATAAATTCTTCATTTACAAGGATTAGTTTAAACATTGGCATAGGTATTTGTACACCATCGAGGGCATATTTATGAATAAAAATATTGATTTTAGATAATAAAATACCTAAAAAGTTACTTATTGTCCCTTTAAGTATCCAAGTAGATGATTCTTCTGCTCTTCTATCAGAGCGACTCGATGGATATCCGTTTATAATTGTTCACAAACAAATCCTGATCGAGCAAACAAACGCTGATCATTTCTCTCATGAAGGAAGATAACACAGAACAGTTTCTACTCGCTCGATCTGAAACCTATGTTTGCTCCACAGACAATCATTCTGGCTCTGTTTTCACTGAATGATGTTCTGCTCTGTCAAATTAACGTCAGTATTTGTAGATGGATTAGATTTTGTGTCTCAGTGCACAATCAATTATAGAAATCGTTCTGGTTGATTTTATCACTGGGATCAACACTGTGGGACTGATGCTAATCTCAACTCACATATTCATATCAGATAGTTGTATTAGAGGTTAATTAAAACTAAAATTATTAAAATATATATATTTTTTTAGTTGATTTAATAATATCAAATTTAAATAATATATGGAAAATTTTAAATTTAAAATTTTCAGTGAAATAAATAAAATATAAAAACTAGATAAAAGTGACTTAAAATAAAAATATATTTGTAAAATAAATATATGTGAAAAATGTAAACTAACAACAATTCTAAAAGCATGCAACAAAATTACTACAATTATCTTAAATAAAAAGGAAAATATCAAATTAAAAATATTAATTAATACTATATACTAACTAATAGCCTCAACACTGATCTGAAATATCAGCCATAAAATGAAAATGATTGTCAATTAGAATTACAAATTAATCTCACTACTAATGATTGCATCAAATTAATGTGAAGAATTCATGAATTCAAAGTCCGATGCTTAGACTTAGTTTCCAAGAGAATGTTGACAGAGGAATTAAACCGTGTGCTTTAAATTAATCATCGAGGACAACACACACACACACACACACACACACACGTTGTCTCGGAGCGATACACACTCTTGTTCTTTTGGGCGTCTGTCATTGCATTAGTCAGTGGCTGCATATCCGTGACATTTACTTGATGAAGATTTCATTATGGCTTCGGGGCTTCAGCATTCCTTTAACAGCATAATGATCCCGCATGGACGACTGTCAATGAAGATCAGGGTCACAGAACACCTAATTCCATTCTGTCTTTTCCCCTTTCCTTTTAACAAAACATGAGGTGATTGGATGAATCATCTGCGGTATGATTCTCTCTCTTCAGGCTGCATTAGCCTTGCATTTTCATTGTAATTGCAGGCTGTTTTGATGTCCTTCCTATCAGTGTTTTGATTCTGAACGAACGCTGTGTTTTGAAAGTCTTGCTCTGGGTGGCCGCTGACGTGTGTAGGTTTATACACTGCCATAAGAGCTCATCCATCACACGCAGCCGCGGCTGAAAGGAATAACAAGCTTCAGTAAAATGAGAACATCTGCTGCTTCACTGTGTGTTAAAGCGACATCCCTGTATTCAGCATCATTGTTGGTTTATTGCAACACTTCCTTGGTTTTGCATCGACAGTAAAGCCATAGTTCACCCGAAACTGAAAACTGAGAACACCGTCAACCTCAGACCATCTGAGATGAAGATGGGTTTGTTTCTTCTTCAGATTTGGAAAAATGTAGCATTGCATCACTGTCTTAGCAATGGATCCTCTGCGGTGAATGGGTGCCGTCGGAATGAGAGTGCAACATTTCTCCAAATCTGATGAAGAAATAAACTCATTTACATCTTGAATGTAACATTTTCAGCTAAATAAAATTTTTGCATTAATCCAAATGACCATTTTCACACAAAATTTGCATTATTGTAAAGGGCAAAAATATGTTATGATATTTAAATTGTTATTTATGCATTACAGATATATTTCATTGGTTTCCATTGATTTGTGAAATTTTTTATTAAAAACAAATTTA
The DNA here is from genome assembly GCF_003368295.1 of Carassius auratus. Classification (NCBI taxonomy): domain Eukaryota; kingdom Metazoa; phylum Chordata; class Actinopteri; order Cypriniformes; family Cyprinidae; genus Carassius; species Carassius auratus. The sequence continues at coordinate 50,365 of NW_020524750.1, read as the reverse complement.
TTATAGAATTTTACAAAGGAATTACAGTAATGATAATTACAACAGAGACCAATGAGAGTTACAAAACAAACAAATAAGGATAAATATAATAATAAATAAGGATGCTTAACAGAGATGAGAATGAGAATTTGGAACCAAAATATGTTTATTTATTATTAAAATAAGGTAAAAAAAAAAATAATAATTCTCTGTCTTTTTTTAGACCACTTTTCTCTGGATTTTGGGCTAAAAATGTGACCGGGACATGTTTTTAGTGCAATTTATCATCCATTATGCAATCTTCTGTGGCCCACAAAGTCACCCAAGAAAACCTTTGAAAAACTGTAAATATTTATTGATGAATTCAATCGTATTTTTAGCCATACATCTGCATTTTTGGGTGGACATTTAAGGGTGCTGGTTCAGGAAAAAACACGACCACTGCACCCCGTCTCTAGTTCATCATCCTCAACCCAACACAGAAAGATAAAAACCAATCAAATCACCCAAAGGAAAGCGATCTGGAAACAAATCATCAGTGAACATGTATGTTTTGGAATATCAAAAAATAACGGATAAAGGAGGTGTCAGATGGCCTCGTTTGTTTCTTGTCGTGTATTGTGCCATGTTGTCTTGTCTTTCAAAACTCCCCTTGAAAGCGGTCTCTACAGGAAAGATTCACGAGTGATCTGGATAATTAGTTGAAAAGCAACACAACACAGATAAAACCAATGCTCACAAAACCTGTCAAAGAATCATATTTCACTCCAAAATCTAAAGAAAGAAATATTAAATCATACTTTGCTGGTGAAGCCTACTTATATGGTAACGTAATTTTTTATGACAATTAAGCACATTTCACCAATTTTTTATTACTGCAATAAAAACTGGCGTAATTTAACAATATTGAACCATATTTCAGTCCAGTGAATCTTACTGAGAATAATGAAAAACACATAAAAGTGAGACATCTAGATGAATTTCGGAGGTTGCTTAAAATGCTTAATCGTCATAAACACATTTAAAACAGACTTCATCTTCTTCATGCAAAACATAATTTCTTATTTTATTCTCTTGATTTGGGGGTGAAGCGTGATTTTGACATGTTTTTGAGAGATTTGCCCCAACAGCCGTTACTTTTCCACAGCAGAAATGCTTTGTATTTTACAAAAAGAGTTTTTTAAAAATAAATACAAATATTTTCAACACTGATTTACTGTCACTGATAGTTTGCAAACTCCTCTCAACTCGTCTTTTTGTTTTAGTTTTTGAGGATATTCAGTCCTTGTCTGTCACCCTGACAAATTTTCCATTTGTGTATTTCAGTCCATTGCCAGGATGAATAAATAAATAAATAGAAAGCAATAAATACATAAATATCGTTTTCCTTTTTTTCCAGTTTTTCTTTCTTTAAATAAATACAGATTTATTTAAGGTTCTTTTTAAATGTTGGAAAATCTTCCCATTGGATCCTGGTGACTTAAAGTCATTTATCTCCACAGATGGGCAAAAAAATTACAAAAAAAAGCAAAGAATGAGTATTCCTCGCGGTGCATATGGCACGGCCCCGTTCCTCTTGCTCTCGCTGACAGGTGAGAAGATGTTGGAGGTTTGCCCAGCACCCATCCTAGTTGTTTTTCTCCTTCAATATTTGTCCTGAACTTTTCTACAAGATGAGAAGTCACTTTAGAAAGTATAACAGTCTCAGGATTGACTGGGATCCAAACAACGTCAATGCAGAACTCCAGGGAGAACATACGGATGCTGATCAGAGGATGGTGCTAGGACCCTTCTTCCTCCGGCTGGGCCGGGGCGTAGTATCCCGCCAGCTGCCTGAAGCGCGGCCCCCAATCGCTGAGGTACGAGAAGTCCTGCTCTGATGTGGTGGACAGCGTACGGATGGAGCTTAGCGAGAGAGCCGGCGAGCTGCTGCCCTCGAATGCATAAGTCTGGAACGAGTCGTACGGCGGCACCGATAAGTCTGCATCCGCCTGCTCCACTTTCTTTCGTATGTAGCCTTTAAAAACCGAGAAGTCGGCCGGGCCGCCGTCTCCTACCACTCTCTTCTGGATCCACTGCGGGACCGGGTGCAGCTCGGGGCCCGAGTCGGAGTTTTTGACCTCGGGGAAGTCGTAGTGGCTGCGCAGGGCGCTCATGTCGTACGCCTGGGTGTCCTGCTCGCCTCCGCCCTCGTCGTTGTATTTGATGACGTTGTCCCGCATGTCTTCCTCATCTTCGGACATGAGCTGGCCCTTCCTGTGACGCTTGAGGGTCAGGATCAGCAGCACCAGGACTTTAGGGACAACGACAGACAAACAAGACAAGAGGAAAGAAAAGAAGAGACATCATGCTATGAATAAAATCCAAAAAGATTTTCACAAAGAAATATACAAAGAAACTTTCAGACACAGGCTACAATAATTAAATAAATAACCCCTTACTATTTTTATTCAGCATGCATGCTTTAAATTGATCAAAAGCGACAGTAAAAAACAAAAAACAAAAATGTACTACGGTTTTCACACATACCATACAATTGTTTAACATTGATAATAATAAGAAATGTATCTTTGGCAGTAATTCAGTATATTAGAACGATTTCTGAAGATCATGTGACTGGAATAATGATGCTGAAAATTCAGCATTGCATCACAGAAATAAATTACGTTTTAAGGTATAATCGCATAGCAAACTGTTATTTTAAATTGTAATAATATTTCACAATATTGCTGTTTTTATTGTATTTTTGATCTAATAAACGCAGCCTCGGCAAGCATAAGAGACGTCTTTCAAAAACACTACATATTACAAGCATCATTTTGTGATTTTAACCTCGAAATGCAAATCCTGATCACAACAGTGAGGAAAGTAAATAAAATTAACCTCTGAATCTCAGAAGAAGAAGAAAAAAATGTTAAAGGGGAGCTTTAAATGTTAAAGGATTTTTCATGAAAAATTATGACAATTAATACAGTTCTTTTAAAATATGCAAAGCTTGTGCAGGTGTCAAGCATCACAGTTTCCAAGAAAATGACTTATTAAAAAACTAAATTGTTTCAAACAGCGAAAGGAAAATCCATTAACCTCAAATTGACTTTTCAGTAAACAACTGCGCTGCTTCTTGTACAGCAGAAGTCAACTTTCCTCAGCGGATCACACCACAACACGAGGAGGATATTAACAAACCCAACCTGGCAACGCTATGCAGCGAGGGAACTCATACAAACCACATCTTAATTTTAATGAGAGACTTGTCCTTTCTGTAGCATTTCTACTACTGCATCATGAGAGCAATGCTTGACAACATAATCTCACTGCAATTTCTATTACAAATGATCCTTTGCTAAGCTCCGCCCCTCTTGTCTACTCCTGCATGCATTAGATTAAACCGAATAATGTCGTTTTTGCTAAAGTGTGCTTAATATCCAGTCAACAGTATAATAAACTCACTGGATAGAATCCTTTCTCTAGAAAACAATCCATTAGAAAGAGCTTAAACTTCTCAAATAATTACCCACACACCAACAGCTGCTAAGCTAGGATTGGTCGATAGCATTTTAAGGCGGAGCTTAGTGAAGTCAAATGACTGCATTATTCATGAGTATTTGAGACTGGTTATTAAGTGATTTATCTAATGTCTTCAATATTATGTGATTGAGAAGAGAAATGCAGAAAGGATTACAAATAAATGAGACGTTCACAAAGCTTCGTCGCAAGGTGCAGCGCAGATATGAATGAGGAATTAAACGTGAACTGAAACGGCAAACAATGGCTCATTTAATGAATTAATGAGTCAGAAAACAAAAGCAGCATCCCTCTCAATAAATCAATGAACACATAATCTCAGCTGAATTGTATAGCATCTTTATTGCGTTGCATCTGTCAGTGTTGTTTAGATTAAAACCGAACCGCCAGAAAAGTTCACTGGAACATTTACAGACACTTTTCGGTTATAAAACGCCATAAAATTCCAGTTTGGGGAACGTTGATGTATTTAACACCTATTTCCATCCATGCACCTGTTAAAAGCCTTAAAACTGGAGGCAAAAGCAGCAATTTAGCAATGTAGGTTATTACACTATAGGAGGTTTTCTCAACACCCAAGGTATTAAACATCATGCATCCACACTGTTTTAGCTAATTATTTTAAAATGTATGTTAATTACCCTATGTTTAAGTCGGGTAGTTTGCTGTAGATTTAATGCAGTGTCATGTTCACAACATAATTGTGTTTTATGATGATGTGGACTGAAGCACGCAGCATGTTCAACTCTGTTATCTGCTGGACAATACATAGACTTTTAATTAAATTTGCTGTCATGCTTTTGCTCTCCATCACACAGCTGATAAAATATAAACACTAAACATGCATATACATGGCTGAAGTACTGAAGACTGTACTACTATTAATAATAATGTGTGGAAACAGCAACCTGAATAGCTTGTAGTTTACTTTTTTATTGATTGCATGATTAAATATTGTTCAAAGGATAGCAATAAATTATTCATAATTCATACTTAATCCTAATCAGAAAGTAGTTAGATTGCATTACCTACAATGTGTACTGTATGCAACTGGAATCAGTAATGGATTACATGCCTATTGGCTGCTAATAGTCACAAATTGATTTGAAATTCAAAAAAATCCAAAATCAAAAAATTATTTCAAAGGGTATTTCCTGCTACAATACAAAAACAATGATGCATAAACTCAATTTAATGTCTGCGGTGCATATTTCAGATTCGATAAATGATCGTTTGAATATTTTATTAAGCATGTTTTCTATGAAGGCACATGTTTGATCAAAGGCTGTCCATTTTACATAATTATTAATGTAATGAGAGTGCTATTGTCTTGGCTGGTGTTCTTCTCTTGAGAGGGAAACGTCTGGGGTCGGGTAAGGATTTTCTTTCATCTTTTCGTTTGAGGACAGATGACTCGGATGAAAGCTCTCAGACGACCGTTTATGCAATAATAGAAAACTGCAACAAAGTAGCTAAAAGTGCTCAAAAAATCCCACATTCTAAGAAACACTGCTTCAGATTTACATTCATTTCAATGCAGTCTTAATTTTTGTTTTTTAAGCAATAAGTAAATAACAACAAGTATAAAAATAATTGTTTTTGTGAAAAGTGTGTTCATCCCATAGGCATAATGGTTTTTATAATATAGAAACTGTATATTCTATGGCCCTACACCAACCCTACACCAACCCTACACCTAACCCTAACCCTCACAGGAAACTTTGTGCATTTTTACTTTTTCAAAAAAACTCATTCTGTATGATTTATAAGTGTTTTGAGAAATGGGGACATGGGTTATGTCCTCATAAGTCACCCTCTCCTTGTAATACCTGTGTCATACCCATGTCATTATACAGAGTTGTGTCCTGATATGACACACACACACACACACACACACACAGACACACACACACACACACACACACAGAGAGAGAGAGACTTAGAGAGACAGACCTTCTGCATCTGAAATATTGGTCTATTGTAAGTAACTTTGGATAAAAGCATCTGCTAAATGCATAAATGTAAGTGTATATGTAAATATCTACTTTTAGAGTCAAATTATCATGGGGTCCAAAAGTCTGAGACCACTAGTGGAAATGCTTTTATTTTGCATTTTAATGCAATAAAATATTTTAATTACATATCATAATATCAAAATAACAGCAAAAAGAAAAAAAAATATTTTTAAATAAATAAAAAATAAAAACAAAGAAAAATGGCGCTCATTTGGAAACTTAGGATCTAGAAATACTAGGGTACAATCCGATATACATTTCAAATAATTTTCTTAATTAAAAAAATATTAATAACATTCTACGTTTTCAAATGTTCTTTCTGTTTCCAGGCTTAAACAGGGATTTGAATCTCATTTTCAATGTGCTCTTTTAAATCCCAAAGACGAACTCAAGCCACAAAAGTCACATTTTGATATCAGACTTTGTTCAGGCTTTGATCAAATCCCCATCCTTAATACTGCAAGAGCAATATTAACACTTATGCCTTCCTTATCAACCACCACAGATTCTGAGGAAACCTATTGGATATGCTTGACCTGGCACGTGTCAATTTCCATGCATCGTCCGATCGCAGCCAATCACAATCTATTACCTTCAAAGGTACAGAGCAGAGTTATGCAAGCCAAAAAAGGAAGGTACTTGAGAAAAAACAAACATATATTTGGAGCACAGACTGCACTAGGAAGCTTTTTAATGGATAGCATTTGTGGTAGAAGGAAACACATAACTGTGTATTAAAGTGTGAGTGCATTATGAAGGCTCAAGCTGTGAAGTTGAAGCTAATTTTGCTCACCGTGGACCATCCGTCCAACTTTACGAGTGGCTCCAACCATATGAAAACTGACAAAGCGGCATACAAACAAGGCAGAAAATGAACAACACTCTCTGGCCCTCTCTGGAAACGACAAATAAATCAGATACAGCAATTTCTGATTCACCAACCGTAGCCTGCACCTGGATTTGCATAACTTCGCTTTCACAGGATAAACCGGCGAGCAGTATTTATGATTACTTACTACTGTTTATGTCTCTCAGCCAGCACTTTCTGTCAGCGTTTATCTACCCCAAACATGTTCGGAGGAGAAAAGATGGCAGGGATATTAATTTACATAACTGATTCGGGATCGGCCGATTCGCAATTGTTTACTCACCAACAAATGGCTAGAAACACCCGAGGGAAGAACGCCGCAGATAGACAGTGTGACTCCTCAAAGACTCTCTCTAGCTCTTTGATTCAGTATTTTTCCATGAGCCTCGAGAAGATAAGTCTTCGACCACGCTCTTCCTTCATGTTATTCTTCGATTCTGGCATGATCAAGGACTCTTAATGGCTCTGAGCCAGGTAAAGTGAATTGAGTTACACAGACAGCATTTGCAGTGCATGATGCACGCATGCAGACTAGCCTCAAGACACATTAAAGGATTGCATGCATCGATTGCATAGCTTGATTTAGAATGAACAAGAAATTATTAGAAGGTCTTACCACCAGGGGTGTGCGATATTGACAAAAACATCTTCACATTTTTTAAGACAATTAAACAATATTTAGTGATCGTGCTCACACACATTCAGGAAAATGCCTTGTGCAATATTTAACGTTTTATGCAAAGTGAGTGACATAAGTGATAATACCAGCTTGCATATTGTTAAAACAACAAATAACAATATTATCACAGACGATAAAAATTGCACCCCTCTACTAACAATTTGGATTCCCAACAACCTACAAACTTTATCCACTAGATCTGGAATGAGCTGCGAATGTCACGGTCGCGTTGAAGTTTTCGGGTGAAGGAGCACATCACACACCTGCCCTTGTGAAACATGTAGCGACTCCTTACCGTGCAGATGTTCGGTTAAGCGGACATGACAAGACTGCTAATTTATCGTTGGGCGGCGGGTGGCCAGGACTCCCATCATGGCAGATGGGCGGTAATTGGGACGGATGTGTGCAGATGCCATGCTGCGCCCAAATGGATTTATCACGTCACCCTCCGAATGAACTGATGGAGGGGTTGTTTGTTTGAAGATAATTAGGCAGAAATTTGTTTTCATTCCCTCCTTATCATACCACAAATTGATCTAATAGGAACGGTGCGGCGTTCAAGGAAGGCGAGGGACACCCGCTTCCTTCCAACGTCATGAGATCTGTCCGATCTGTGCACTGGAGACATACAGTACTGCTGAAACTTTGGATTACATCTAGACTAGACTAGAAAAAGAACAGAATAGATTAATCTAGACTAGTCTAGAGACTCTTGAAACTAAATGAAATGTATAGAACAATTCATATAACAATATAAAGGAATAAGGTATCACAGGCTGTTATTTGAAAACTGACCAATCAGAAGCCAGGACCGGAAAGTAGAGTAGAATAGGACATACAATAATACTACTGTAAATGATATTTCCAAAAACAAGTTTCAATTACATTTAGACTAAAAAAGAAATAGAAATAAGAATAAAATATTAAATACAATAACAAACACACATACACACACACACACACACACACACACGAATATATATATATATATATATATATATATATATATATATATATATATATATGATTCCATTGAAATAGAATAGACTAAAACAATTTTATATAAAATTAAACTCAATTAAATTCAATTAAACTTACATAAAAAAAAAAAAAAAAAAAAAAAAAAACTTGCTATTGACCAATCAGAAGCCAGGACCAGATCTGAACCGAACAGAACTATGCTCTCAAAATATTCTAGAATACTTGGAACACAAATATTCCATACTCTACTATACTCTGACTATGAATTGTATTTGTTTATATGGGATCTGAAGGTTCCTGCAAATGTTCTCAGTGTTCATCATCGACTATTCAGTGCTTCCAAACATTCACACGCCAACTGTGCTCTCAGACACCACAGATTTAACAACCGTTTCTGTCTTTCAGCTGCACTGTGCTGCTTACTTTTCAAAAGATGTTCATTTCAGAACAGGATCAAATCCATTGAGACAACAAAATTATTAATTAGAGATCAATTTTGAGGTGCTTCACTCAAATACTTGCATGGAGCATCAAAACTAATGACTAAATTAGACATTTTATAAATGTAAGTTATGTTTTTCCATGCAAAAACCAACAACTAGAGATTTGTGAGTGGATGCCAGGGAATTGCGGTTTTACTGTATTTACATTATTGCATGAAATGATCCTCTGTGGCTTGCAAATATTGATTGCATTTGGATTCCAACTGACTAAAATAGGCTAAATATATATATATATATATATATATATATATATATATATATATATAGATATATATATATATCTCTATATATATATATATATATATATATATATATATATATATATATATATATATATACCTGTATAAAAAAAATAAAAAATAAACTGAATAAATAAAATAACTGAATAAAATGCAATTAATAGTATTATATTAATAGATAAAATTAAATTAAATATTAAGTTATAATTATGAAAGAGTCTCTATTATATATATATATATATATATATATATATATATATATATATTTTTTTTTTTTTTTTTTTTTTTTCAAATATGTTAAGTCTGATTACATTGTGAAACCCCTTAACCAAAGTATGAGCAATAGTAATATTGATGCTTGGCATTAGCACACATGGCTAATCTCTGCAGTAAAAGTGAGCAGAAACGTGCTCAGCTGACTGAAAACAATGCATGTCACATACTTTCCTGAGAAAGAGAGAGAGAAAGCGAGAGAGGGGGATGAGAAAAGCACTAAGTGGAGAAGAGAAAAATAAAGACGGATGTACTGAGGACTGGAGAAAGTCATAAAACTTTCAGAGACGACAAGAGAAACGCAGTCCAACGCTGTCATACATGGGAAAGGCTGCTCTATTTAAAGCCACGGCGCTCTGCTGGGATGGTGGTGCTGATGCTGCTCTTTTTGCGAGTGAGCAGCACTTCTAGAGAGGCTGGATGTCATTCACCGAGGCCTATATTGTGAGTGTGTTCGCTCTGCATGAATAAAAGCTTCCAGTCTCCGCCTGACGGAGGATGAGCAACTGCAGGATGCTGAATGAAATATTGATCAGCTTTTATGTCATTCTAGCTTTGTTTTTCGCCTCCTGTCACATATGAACCCAGGTTTTAAAGATTGATGATGGGCCATTAAAAGAGTTACAGGGGTGATGGAGGTAAACACAAATGTTCAGAGCTTGCTTGGCTCTATATATCTGCTGCTTTCCAAGCACACAACTATTCAAAGCCTTTAGTATTTGCTCTATGAATGCAAACATTGATGCATATTCTCAAGTGCATCTTAGACACCTGTGTTTTGTTAAAGATGAGATGATACAGACGAGTGACGCTTGCATTCATTCACATCATTGACCCACATTCTATCACATACATACTTTATATTAATGTTGGAGGAATCTTCTGGGTTATTTAGCATTTAATATCTACAGACCACTCACTACAAATAACAAATGCATAAAAGTGTGCTTGAATGAATGGGAAACACATTGGAAATCAGTGGAAAGCTGTAAGGTGAATATCTACATTGTGACTTTTGTCCTCCATAGTTTTAGTTTAATAATTTATGTTTCCATTCAATAAACGCACAGGAATTACACAAGTGATGCAAAAGCAGAAGTTCATCCACCTGGAAATGCAGTATGTATAAAATCTATGCAACACTGAAATACAAGTTTCTTGCTTGCTCGGCTTCCCAAAGCATGCACTATAAGGAAAGCATTGAATTGCATCCTCACAAACTCTGACATTAGGTTGAAACTAAGTCGTAATGTTCCTATGCAGTTGATAAGTGAGAGGCTTTACCGATGAGGATGAGGATGCAGACCAGCAGCGCGATGAGAGCGCCGGGGCTGAGCGCGGCTGACATGACGTAAGCCGTGGTGTTGCAGGACTGGATTGATCCGTCCGTGTCACATCCGCACACGTGGATGGTGAGGGTCCCCGTGCTGCTGAGGGCCGGAGGGCCGCTGTCCACCACCAGGATGGGAAGCAGGTACACGTTCTGCTCCTGGCGGTTGAATCCGGAGCGCTGCGTCCTGATCCCGGCTGTGTTGTCTACAGCATCAGAGAGACCAAAGAACAGACTCAATCTGTTATTTAGCTATTATAATAATGCATGCATTATTTTATTATCACTGGAAATAAAGGCAGTGTGTTATATACAGTAATAATATTGGCAGAGCCTTTTCTGCTGTGTGTAACCTTAGTATAAACATTATATTACTACCATGGTAGAGCAAAATGTTGAGAATAAAATATGACACACACAAAAAAAAAAAAGCTTATAAAAGTATATAAGATATAAATATGGAATGCATATAAGAATGCATTCAACTGATCAAAAGTGACACATTTTAAGACATTTATAATGTTGCAAGAAGATTCTACTTCGAATAAATTAACTAATGAATCTGATTTAAATTAAGATTAATTAGTCAGCTAGTCATTCAAACAACTTTAAAAAAATAAATAAAATACAGTTAAAAAAGAGACATGCAGTTTATACAATTTATTAAATTTATATTTAGTATATTTAAAATATACTTACAAAGAAAACAATTACAAAAGCAAAAAAAAAAACACTATAAAAGCTATATTATTTTTAATTATTATATATAAAATATTATTTACAAAAGTAAAAAAGAAAGTAAAAAATATATTGAGTATCTTAAAAATATTTGTATAATTTATCATAAAATAATAATTAAAAACATAATAAAAATATTTTTTAATAATTAAAATTATACAATTTAATAGAATTTTACATTGTTGCAAGAACATTCCATTTCAGGTAAATGAACCTAAAACCAGCCTAATTATACAAGACCTTTAATTAAGACTAATTAGTCAGAAAACCCGCCAACTTTCAGCCTTGGTGAGAGTAAGAGACCTTTTTCAACAACATTACAAGATCTTAACGAGCACTAAAGTTCAGACTTTTAAATATAATATAGCCTAAGTTAAATACAACGCAGTCGTTTCCCTGCAGTGAGCCGAAGTAAACACTGAGATGTGTTTTAAAATGCGACGCTGACTCCTCATTGATTGGTTTATGTCGAATCCATCAACCAATCATTTATTAAAGAGCGCAGAGCCGTGACCTTTCAATATTCATCCAGCTGGGCCGTGGCTTTCTGGCAAACACCTAAATGACATAAAGAGGACACCGAAGGAAAGCATTGATTGAGTTCAGCACCTCGTATCAGCCGTCAGATTAGCTTCATAATTGATTCCGAGTCCAAAAGCTGTGGATCTGATTTAGTGCCTACGTTTATTAGGGATTCTGCACTTTTTGACCAGTGAATTATACTGTGACCTTTCCAGAACGTGGATAATAATAATAATAAAAACGATTCAAACACAGACCAATTCACTTATGAATCAATCTCAAGAATCGAGACTCACGAATCAGACACTATGAGTAAGCTTTACTGTACACAGGACAAGAAATAGAGATTAAAATGTATATACACTAACATTTCTATGAATGAGATTTTTAAATATGGAAAAATCACAGATACTTCCAAGTTTTCCATGACTTTTATGCATAAAATTGGGTTTTTAACCGAAATTTGAAAAGATTTTGAAAAATGCATCATACATAATCTTTGAATTGTTTAAATAATATGATACACATATAGTACAAAAAATTAAATAAATAAAAAAATGAAAGACGATGAACAAAAGAAATATGAATGCCATTAAATTAGATGTGTAATGAAATATATTACTAGTATAGTTAATATTCATTGATAATTATATTGTATTATTTCAATATTAAAATGTTAACAAATTGTTACTAATAGTTTTACATTATATATCACATAAATATATTAATATATACTTAAATACACACACGCAACATACACATATATACAGTGTGTGTGTGTGTGTGTGTGTGTTATTGTACTGTGTTTGTATATATATATATATATATATATATATATATATATAAAAGTAATTTTATTGAGTAAAAATATATTCCCATTTTAATTAATATTCATTAATAATATTTTATAATTTATTATATTATTATTTAATTATTTTAATTATGTATTTCTGGTATATTTAATATAATAATGTATTTTAACCTGTTAACTGTCACTCACGTTTTTGAAGATAGACATGAATGTGCATGAAACAGACATAAATTTGTATAATTTATGACTGAAAACATTTTGTAACATGATTTTGATGTACCATTTACATGGTAATGCAATGTCTGATTTTAAAATGGGTTTTGAAGGATGAATTTTGAGATTTTATGTTTTCAAGTGATATATAGCTTCTGATGATTTCTAAAATGTGATAGAGAAAAAGGCAACGAGGAAGTCTTTTTTTTAAACAAAGGTCAAAGCTCCTTTTGTAATGTAGATTTCTGAGGGTGCACTCTTGTCTTAAATTCATCTATTACTTTTCCTACATAATTTTTAACCAAACATATTGGTAAAATATATATTTGGGAGTCTTAGACCTTTCCAACGATATATAGTTTGTCAAGATTAGATTAGATTTGATTGTAATATAGTATAGTCAACGTAGGTGTCCCGTATACGGGACAGGGTGACAATTAACAGGTTAAAACAAACAAACAAAAAGTAGACACCATTTATATATCTGTTTATATATCTATATCACAGAAAACCAATGATCAAATCACACTTTCAAAAAAAAAAAAAAAGAAGATAAATCTCATGTTAAAAATGAAGACAGTCATTATTGTTTGTGGTTAGTGAATATTGATAATTCATGTTACCTTCAAAAACCCTGAGGCTTCGAGCATTAGAGACACTTGATCTGCTGAAGCACATTTACACATTTACAACACGCTTGTTTTAGGCATCTGCATTTTTCAGATGGAAACATATTGTAATGTTTCTGTATCACAGCATCTGAGGCCAGAACAGTCGAACTCCTTTTAATACTAAATACGGAAAGAAAACAATGAAATCAAACCAGAATAAAACTCACAGCCGAAGCTAAAAACATCCCAAACGGACTGAGCAACAATGAACAATGCCCTCGGCCTGCGCTTTACGTTCTGCTCTGACTACAAACACACCAGCAGGTGACTGGGGAGAAAATGGACACGGACAATGTTCGTGAAAAGACAAATCAAACACTGGTGTGTGAAAACAGCCTCGTGCGATCGACTGCCTCCAAAACCAAAGCCAAAAGAGGTTTCGTTTAGACGTGCCAACGTGCCAAACCGCTCTCTCTGTCTCTGTCCCTCTCTGAAAGGACTCTGTTCAAAGCACAAAGTAAGAGATGAATTTAATAGTACAGCGAAAGAACATCTGAATCAATAGAACAAATAGTTAGAAAGTCTGACGTCCTGAAAAAGCTGCGTTTGTCCTCTTGAGTCGGATCACAGAGAAACTGAGAACAGTGACGGATTCAGTCTGACAGGCTGACAAATGTGTCCATGAACACAGAAGTCTGGGGGATAGGGGACGTGGAAGGATACAAAGTGTGCTCTTGTGAGTGTGCTTGAGAGGAAACCTGCGTAGGCATCGCTTTAGGAGCGTTTCTGGCTGAAACTCACAAAAACTATCAGGAATACATCCCGGTCATATTTCATGCTAAAATAAAATGAGAGAAAATAGGAAAACATATAATCTGCAAACAGAACATTATTTTGGGGTCGTCAAAGGCGAATATGTGAGACTATAGCAGCATCAAACAGAAAAATGTAAATAATACATGTTTTTTAAACAATTTTCAAACATTCCGTCAACTTGATATATATAAATCATTTTAATATTAATTAATTATTTGACATTTTTTCCACACATATGCATACATATGTACATGAACATACTAGCATTTACAAAATACCAGTATTTGCATGTTTATATGTGTGCATATTTGTGGAATAATAATAATACACAATAATTAATTAATATTAAAATGTCAATGCATTACATACACTTTTATTTCAAATGTTGTATTTAATTTAATTCAATTTAATTTAATTTAATTTAATTTAATTTAATTTAATTTAATTTAATTTAATTTAATTTAATTTAATTTAATTTTATTTTATTTTATTTTATTTAATTTTATTTTATTTTATTTTATTTTATTTTATTTTATTTTATTTCACCTTCTGTTTGTGTTTGGTCCTCTTTAACCATCCATATATTTAACATCTTTTAGCCACCATTACACTTTTTGTCTTTTTTCTTTTTGATTTAGGGGTGAAATCTTTCCTGTACACACATCAATGCACAGCTGCAGCGCTTGTGTTTCCGCAGTGTTTTAGTTATCATTTCTACCAGCTCTCGTTGATCCAGTGTGTGTGTGTGTGTGTGTGTGTTTGTGTGGCCCTCGGCCGTCCTCACATGCTCAGATGACATTTGCAAGGCTCTCGACTGCTGACATTTCCTTCCTGTCAGATCAGTCTGGACTTACCCATGCGTCACATCAACTTACACACATCTCTAAAGTGCCCTGCAATAACACAAACCCGCTCGGCCTGACGGGACACAACACATATAAAACTGACAAAGCACAACAGAAATAAGTAATATGCATTGAAGGAGAAAACACCTACTCAAATCTGATTCGCTGCAATATATTCCTGAACTTAACACTAACAACCGCATTTACTTACATGTGTGTAATTTACTTATGCATTAAAATATTTACTGTTTATAAACTTTTGATATAGACTAAAAGCCACAAAACTCCTATTTTGGGTCTTTAAATAATCATCTTTAAACTCCAAGCAAAAGAAGTCCCAGTACAAAACAGAAAATCCATGCATATGAATTGGACAGAAATATTAAACACCCCTCGTTCTCTGTTTGCGAACACAAACGGCAGATGCTGCAACAGAAGGTGATGTCATAAAAGTGACAGCGTGGCCTTCCTCTGGGGAGCGTTCATGAAAGATTGCATTTGTCAAGTCAGACTTAGACTAAAAGTTTTTTTTTTTCAGCTCATGTTGGTCTTTTTTCGGGAGAGCGGATGAACTTGGCTTGTATTTCCATGACACCTCATGCAGGTCAGAGACAGACGAGCGGCCCGTCGAGGGAGTGTCGTACACAGGAAGATAAGGTGAACACTTGAGGAAGTTCACTCAGAGATAACTCTCTCTGGTCGGATGACTTTTTTAAGTTCCTTCTTGCCGCACAAACAGACCTGATGTGTCTCTGTGGCCTGAAGATGGACAGATGCTTCAGACGTGTCCGACACGAGAGGATTAAGGGAAAGACATTTTGCTCGTATTGATTCTTTCTTTGCGGGAGACACAGAGCTGAGCTGTGGTCATCGTGCCACACACGGGTCAAAGATGCACGAAATGCACAAATGCTGCTTTTACAGTCAAACAACTGCATTTATTTCCTTGATCTGGATAGTCTTTCCATGATGTGTGGCACCTGTTTTGCCCAAATGCAATTGATAACACATTCACTAGTGGTCAAAAGTTTGGAATAATTAAGATTAATAAATAAATAATGATAATTGTTTTCTTTTCTTTTAAAGATGTCTCTTCTGCTCACCAAGGTTAAATTTATTTGATCAAAAGTACAGTAAAATGTTTTAAATATTATTTTGATATAAATAAATGTGATTATATATTAAAATGTAATTTATTTCTATGATCAAAGCTGTATTTTCATCATCATTCCTCCAGTCTTCAGTGTTACATGATCTTCAGAAATCAGAATAATATACTTTTCTGCGCAAGTTAGGATGAAAACATATTTTTGTGGAAGCCATGAGATTGAATTATTATAATATATATATATATATATATATATATATATATATATATATATATATATATATATATATATATATATATTCTTTTTTTAAGTGATGAAAATGTTTTAGTTTTATATATATATATATATATTTTTTTTATAAGAAAATTAATACTTTTATTCAGTGAGGTTGCATTAAATTGAATTTTTATATTTTTGAAAATTTTTATTTTAAATAAATGCTGTTCTTTTGTACTTTTTATACATGAAATAATAAAATAAAAGTGTCCAGGATATATTTAGCAAGCAAAAACTGTTCAACACTGATAATAATAACAGCAATAATAATAACTGAGCACTAATGATAATTGATAATAATTGAGGAGCAAATCATCATATCAGAATGATTTCTGAAGATCATGTGACACTGAAGACTGGAGGAATGATGCTGAAAATACAGCTGTGCATCACAGAGATACATTACAGCTTACAATTTGTTCAAATTGCAAAAATATTTCACAATATTCCAACCTTTGACTTATATATAAACATAGCCAAACTTATGATAAATTATATTCATGCATGTAATTTTTTTATTTATTTTTAGTGCATCCCAAATGTAGGATAAAAAAGAACAATGTCTCTCACCCTTGATGTCCCACAGTGTAAAATGCCGGTTGTTGGAGGCCTCGGGTGCCAGTGTGAAATAGAATCGATGTCCAGACTGTGGTTCGTCTCTGTCCACCACACTGATGGTGTGAATGAGCTGGAGAAGAGACAGAAAGTGTGCAGAGATGTTAATAAATAATTGGAGAGAATACCAGTGATCAACCAGAAAACAGCTACAAGAAAAACATACTAAAGGATCTTCAGCCAGACTTCATCACGGCTCATATTTACTAGTCGATTATTCATCCAGAAAAGTAGCCGACAAGTCAATATTTACCTCATGTAAATGACTCACTTCTCTAGGGTCTAGGGTACATCCACTGCTGAGATGATGAGGCTGACAAACCAAAGCAAAGCGTGCATATCTGCATTTCCAGGTTCATGCAGCTGCTGTCACAAACACAAGTCATGTTCCCCTCGATCGAGTTCCTGTCAACCTCTGGCCTATGTATGATAAGATTGACGGCACTTTGCAATAAATCTGGCTTCTATGTCACTCTCTAAATGCAATCAGATCATCTCAGATGTGTGCAACTCCATTTATAACATTGTGTGTGAATGCAAATCACCCAGAGCTCACAGGACTTTCACTTTTGGGGAATTCGAATGGTTCCAAATCTTTTTAGGATTTACTGTACAAAGCTGCTGTGCAAAATGTTACATAGATGCATAAAAAAAAAAAAAGTAGTTATTTTTGCAGAACTAAAGGACCATTATTTTTCTAAACAACAGCTTTGTTAAATATGTTATTAATATATATATATATATATATATATATATATATATATATATATATATATATATATATATTAAATAAATAAATAAATTTGAAGAGTTGAAGAGTAAATGAAGAGTTACTTATATAAGGTAAATTGGTGATTTTAACTAAAACTAAAACATTTTCATCACTTAAAAAAAATAATATATATAAATATATATATATATATATATATATATATATATATATATATATATATATATATATATATATATATATATATATATATATATATATATATATATATTATTACATTTATTCAACCTAGTTGCAATGGCATTAATTACATTTTTGGTTTATAATATTTAAAATAGCCAAAAACAAGTAAATTAAAACTAACAACCAAAACTTAACAAAACACACACACACACACACGCACACACACAATAAATACATTCAATAAATATAATTTACTTAGCTAAAATCAAATAGGAAAAAATTATAAATAAATATAAAATATAAAAAAACTATAATTTCCTTGATTAATATTTTGTTTAATATTAATTTCTGCACATACTAATGCCTTTTTATCAGCAAAGTAGCATTAGCTGATGCAATATGAACTTATATGAATATAAAATTATAAACAAGATACATCATTATTACCGTTGGTTCTAATAGCTAATGCTAATTTCACCATTGCATTTAATGGTTTCACATGCTGCGTAACATTTTGCACAGCTTTGCGCAGGTTAAATATTACAAATGATGCAAATGTGAATATACAGTGTATTCAGAAGATTTTGCATTCACGACACACGAGCTGCGCACCTGCTTTCTTCCAAAAAAGCACATTTTGTCATATTATGCTAAAACTACACTGAGCCGTCTCGAATACGGCTTTGGAATTACAGTTTCTGTGATAAATCAGAAGTAGTTGTGGCAGTGAGAGTGGGTGTACTTGTGAGCGGCATCGGGCCCAGTTACTACATTAACCGGATTGTGAGACAACAGATGGAAGCGTTTAGGAGGGCGGGAGGAACAGGGAGTGGGCAGCACTTCAGACAATCCCGAGAAAAACTCACATATTCTCTCATTGCTCATTTCTCGTTACACGGTCATCAAAAGGCTCGCACGGCGTTTATGGCAATTCTTAGGGAGGTGATAGAAAATCCGAGTGTAATTAGAGGAGATGGGAGGAAAAATACAATTTAAATTAAAATTATTTTAGTAAAGTCTTTCCAGCTACGAGGAACTATCATGCTTTCTCGGATTGGAAAATGAAAAGGAAAGACGCAAACACACCGGGGAAGTGAAAGCAAGGACCAATGCTTGATACTCAGAGGAGACCCCACACTAACACTGATGTTTCCTCTTCAAAATGATTAAAGCTGCAGTTTCCAACAGAGGCAAAGCACTTGTGTTTAAACCTCAGTCCTTCAGGATGCGCTCGCTTTGAAAGAAATAGTTTGCATTCTGCTCACATCGTGTCAGTTCAAACCTGCATGCATTTTTGCATTGTGCAACACTATTTCATGCATCTCATGCGTCAAGCAATGACCAATAAATAAATAAATAAATACAAATAATAAACAAATTAAATTAAAAGTAGTCTAGATGACTTGTGTACTATCTTGCATGTCTTCTGAAGTGAATCTACAGTAGATTGACAACAGTGTGAAATAGTGCATTATTATTATTATTATTATTCACAGTTTTTTATATTGCTTCACTGTGGTTATCTTTATTGAGGTTTATGTCTTAATATTATGTCTATTTTATTACACATATCCAATGTGGAACAATAAAGTTCTATTATTTTCTATTCTATCCTATTCCATTCTATTCTATTGTTACAGCGAAGTGACAAACAATGACTTCAAGTAATATCGAAATATTAAAAATGAATACATACCTACATAGATACATAATTAATAGAGTTATAAATAAATAGATACAATTATAGACACATATGCATATACATTATAGAAATAAAACAATCAAATAAATAAAATGTAAGTGAAACTCCACATGTAATTTTAAAAGACCTGAATGTGAATAGTATTTCTAAGAAAAACAGGTAACACTTTATAATAACTGCATGCTATTAATCATTAGTTAAGCATTAGGAAACAGTTAATTCATCATTTATAAAGCATTAATAGACATTTATAAGCAGTTTATAAATACAGATATAAATGCTTTAAACCTGATTGTTTTTTCACACTTTATTAATGATCAATTTATAATTTCTAAATTAAGTATGGCATTATTTACACACCAGTTATTAAGGAGTTGTCTGTGGTTCATAAGATCACTTAGAAATTGTAAGTAAATGATTAATAAACTATGTAAATGTGCATTCATACATCTTTTTATTCAGACATATAGTAACAGTTACTTATAGTGTTAATAAATGGTTTATTAACATGTATTTTTACTGTAATTCAGGGTTAATTCAGGTAGTTATAAAACATATGTAGTTGTTAGTTAACTATTTTTGTGAGCTCATCTAAAGTGAGGACTATTTATGCCTTGTAAAGCTTTTACAAATGAGATTTAAAGGCTGTTAATATTTCTATGTTCTGTATCACTTTGTTGTGTTTGTTTCTGTTTTTTTGTTTAGAAGATAACTGAGCCTTTAAATATCCTTTATAAATGCTTTACAAGGCATAACTAGTCCTCACTTTAGATGAGCTCACATAAATAGTTAACTGACCACTACTTTATAACTACCTGAATTTACTACATTTCTTGTGATCTTATGAATCACTGGCAACTCCTAAATAACTGGTTTGTAAATAATGCTATACTTCATTGAGAAATGCTAAATTGATCATGAATAAAGTATGAAACTACACATTATAGAATAAAGCATTTATATCTGTATTTATAAACTGCTTATTACTGTCTATTAATGCTTTATAAATTATGAATTATCTGTTTACTAATGCTTAATTAATGATTAATAGTGTGCAGTTATTATAAAGTGTTACCGAAAAGGAATATAACGAGTGAACTTCATCTTAAATTTCAGTCTGTTTTTACACAAAGCTGTCGCATGACTTTATTTTGAAAGAACTGTACTTTTATGGTGATTTTAAAAGCACCGTGAACTCTCTTTGCATGCAAAAGTATCTCCAAAAATGAATATTTTGTGATCCTGAAAATCAACAGCAGACATGAGGGTGAGTAAATAATGGAAGAATCGTAATTTGTGGTGAACTATTCCTAAACTAAAGAGACAACAATCTAGTTCAATGACACAAGTATCCTGATGTTTGTTCCAGTGCAGTAACTCCAGTGCACAGCATCATTGTGCCCTGAGGTGCTGATGCAAGAGCTGGACTGCACATCTCTGATTCTGGTTTAAAGCCCACAGACTGTCAGTCACGCTCTCATGGAAACACATTCTGGCACAGAGCGGAAAGAACCTCGCTAACATGATATTTAAGATGAACTAATGATGAAAAACACAGTACTGCATTCATCAATATTGATAAGTATTCATTTCTGCATATATGAATTGCTAATTATAGTATTTTATCATATATATATATATATATGTTTACACAAGTTTATGTAATATAGAAAAAACAATGCTTAAAATAAAATCACAAAGAAATATGCTGTTGTTCATGATAGCCAATGCATTTTACCATTGCAGTGTTTTCACTCCTATTGTAAAGTGTTGCTGATTATAAAAAAATAAAAATAAAAAAAATAAATAAAAAAAGGTTTCCTTATTTGTCTTTCCATGAAATTCAGGGTTTCTGGTCCATAAAAACATAAAATAAAATAAAATAAAAAATAAAATAAAATAAAATAAAATAAGCAGTGCATAACATACTGTAATACTTTGAAGAAATTATTTTATTTTATTTCATCTCATTTTATTTTACTTTACTTTATTGGTGTTTTACAGCAATTATGCACTTCATTGCACAGTGTTTTAGGCTTAACAGAAAAGTCTATAAAATAATGCCCTGATAATGACAATAATGCCCTTGATAATGTCCTGGCAGAAAATTACCAGTGGATTTTATTTTTAATCTTCAAATAGTGACCGGTTACATTTTCTGTTAAATTTACAGGCATTTCATTCAAAACCAAAAACACAACACGATGCGTAAATGCACCTGTAAAAAAAATCAATGCAAAAAATGCATGGTATATTGGGCAATAGATTAACAGATTTTTCTCAGAGTGTAAATTAGCACTAAACATCTTAGTCTTTCATGTAAACGTAATTTAGTCTTTTCTTAATGGTTAACCAGGTAAAGAACGAGGCCCAGAAACTGCAGGTGTTAAACCCTAAGACATGTTTCTCAGAAGTCGAGCAGTACTTGCAGATGATAATGTTTCTTGTTGATCACATCCACAGCAGAATTAAACTAAACACTAACCTGTGCTTCCCATCGGCCTCATTATTCACAGCGCTCCACTTCTGTCTGCGGCTGATAATGCGACGCCGGATGTGTTTAAGAGCCTTTAATCAACACACACAAACTCTTGTGACTTTCTTCACATTATTTGGGGTCCAGAAAAACAGTATTACACAAGCACAACATCTCCAGCCGCATGACAGAGGATGGGGGCAACGGGCCACATGTTATATTTTTAAGATGTTTGTTTATTGGTCTCCTCTGAGCTAGAAAGAGACGTTTTATGGGACTCCTGCTGAGCGCCTGCTTTCAGACATCGCTTTAGTGTTCGCCGATGAAATGCTGCCCGCTACTTTATAAAGAACTGGGAAGTAGAACTTGTGGATTGTTAAATTCTAGAATCAAGTTATTTCCATGATGTTTGGATCTGTTAAGATTTCTTGAACTACATTACAGCAATGATTCCAAAATATTTCCTTTTTTAAAATGTCTATTTTTTTTTTTTACTAATCAGATATCTGATCATGAAAATATCCAGTTTATACCCCTTCAGTTTATATGCATTGAAAACCACAAATAACGATATATATATATATATATATATATATATATATATATATATATATATATATATATATATATATATATATATATACAGTACAGACCAAACGTTTGGAAACATTACTATATGTTTTTGATAGAAGTTTCTTCTGCTCATCAAGCCTGCATTTATTTGATAAAAAACACAGAAAAAACAGTAATATTGTGAAATATTATTGCAACTTAAAATTATGGTTTTTCTATTTGAATATACTTTAAAAAATAATTTATTCCTGTGATGCAAAGCTGAATTTTCAGCATCATTCCTCCAGCCTTCAGTGTCACATGTAACATCAGTCGATCACATGATCATTTAGAAATCATTCTAATATTCTGATTTATTATGAGTGTTGGAAACAGTTCTGCTGTCTGATATATTTGATCAATAAAAGGTTCAAAAGAACTGCATTTATTAAAAAAAAAATAAAAAAGATTTATAATAATATATTTTCTTTACTATCACTTTTTATCAATTTTACACATCCTTGTTGAATAAAAGTATTGATTTTATAAGAAATAAAGAAAAAAAAAATACTGACCCCAAATTACTGACCAGTAGTGTATATTGTTATTACAACATATTTATATTTTAAAAACATAGCTTTTTTTTTTTTTTTTTTTTATTCATCAAAGTATCACTAAAAAAGTATCACATGTTCTGAACAAATATTAAGCAGCAGAACTGTTTCCAACTTTGATAATGAATCATCATATTAGAATTATTTCTAAAGGACCATGTGATAATGATCCTAAAAATTCAGCTTTGCATCACAGAAATAAATGATAATTTAAAGTATAATAAATGTAAAAACAATTATTTAAAATTGTAATAATATGTCACAATATTACAGTTTTTTAAGAAACTTCTTTCAAAAACATTAAAAATAGTAATGTTTCCAAACATAAAAACAAAAAAAAATAAAATAAAAAGGACATACAAATTTAGTAACATTAAAATAAAAATACAAGATAATCTAAAATATAATTAATACATACTATAATACTTATGTTAAAATAAAAATATTTTAAATATTTTTGTATATTAAAATAAATCTAAAATAAAATATATTACACAAAATAATAAAATGATAATAATGACAAAAGCGTATATAAAAGTACTAAAATGCAAATGAAGTGAAACTAAGTGTTTCATACACTTAGTTTCACTTCATTTGCATTTTAGTACTTTTATATACGCTTTTGTCATTATTATAATTTTATTATTTTGTCACTTAGTTTCACTTCATTTGCATTTTAGTACTTTTATATACGCTTTTGTCATTATTATCATTTTATTATTTTGTGTAATATATTTTATTTTAGATTTTTATTTTAGTTAAAATATTACAATACAAGAGAATATACTGTATTGTATTTATAATCATTTTATGATAGTAATGCTATTTTGATATTAATAATATATATTATGAATATTTTTTTTAATTAATATTCATTGATATGATTATATATAATATAGGCAATGCTAAATTGATGACAACATATACATTACCAAATATTAATGGAACATGCATGATCTGATTGATTAAAACATTTAAATTGAAACTAACCCACAGATTAACAAATGGATTTCATACCTAAGACGTATCGTTATGATTAATGAATTATAAAAACAAACATGCACTGATTAATTGTTCACAATCAGAAACATCAAGAACTATTCAAACAAGGTCAACTTCTTCATGTTGACTTTCAGGAACCAGAAACTGTTAATTGGAACGATTCTCGTCCTTTTTATATTGTGACACTCATTTGTTTAATGAGCTGTTGTTTGGACGGTAAAAAAATAATACAATAAACTAGGTTAATTGAGAACAGAAACTATATGAAAAATAATAAAGGAACGCTGCTTTCTTAACAAACGTTAATTGCGATGCCAAGGACAGAAACAACAAAAGGTCATCTGATATTTCCCATTTCGAGGGCGAAAATAACGCCTGAGAGGGTCCTGGAGGGAAAAGGATTGGGATGGAAAAACAGGGACTTCTGAGAAAGAGAGACGGAGAAAAATAATGTGAGATTGTGCGGGAGAAGCAGTGTGTGGGAGTTTATTGAGTGGCAAACACAGCTCCCTCAAGCAAAATCAACTAATTAGATTTCCATCCAACAGCCCCCTCGTGACCCTTTAAGCTGCGCCAGGCTCGGAAAGTGAGAAGCCAAGAGACTCCCAAAAGTCTTGCACGTTCTCCAGAGTCTTCCAGGACCAAAGGTCTTCTCTGAAAGTCTTCCTCCTTCACACAGCGGAGGAGGAGGAGGAGGATGGCCTCTGAGATGGATGGGGAAGTTCAAGGAATAGAGTTTTAAATCTATAAGTTTGCATTTGCATGAACACTTCCTATCAGCCACGAGGAGAGGAACTAACAGTAATTAGTAAGTGGAGGTGATAATTACACGTAGCTCGTGTTTCTATCAAGTAGCATTGAGAAATGTGTTTCATTTTAGAGAATCGTTTCATTCAGATGGTTCAATAAACTCAAAAAGATTTAACTCATTGTACAGAAATCCTAAAGAAATTATTTCATTTGAATCAATTTAGTAATTCATTAACGCGTCTTTTTAAAACTGCAATAACATAAAATGCATTAAAAAGTGATAATAGGCATTTACAATGATTCATTCTTTGTAAAATAATATTTAAAAATCCTTGTCCAGTATTCACAAATGAATGCATTGAAAATCACTGATCAAAAAATGAGAACCCTGCTATTCAATCATTTCTCTCTATCAGGAAGTGTTCTGATTCATTTAAATTACTGATTCATTCAGATAATTCATGTCATTTAAAAAAAAAAAAAAAAAAATTACATCCCTGTACAAATATCCCAGTGAGATTTGAAAACAAAATATAGAAATTAAAAATTATTATATATTATAATTTAAGTAATTAAAAATGAAATAAAATAGTAGTGCAATAAAAGATGCACTGAAAATGATTTATTAATATAAATATACATTTTATTTTTACATTAAACTTTATTTTTTATTTTTTATATGAATTAAACAAACCATTGTAAATGCAGTGGCAGTCCGGTTTTAGAAGAAAAGTGAAAACAAGGGTTCAAAATAGACATTGCATAACTTCACTGCTGTTTAGTTTAATAATGCACACATCTCAGATGTGTATAATGATAAAACTTGTTATTTCCCCTTATCATTTCAAGCACTACACGAATGCCAGAACAGGTTCACTGCTGTCAGGCTCCTCTCATCGTTAAAATGACCAATCAGAACAGATATTCAAATGACACAGTGCCGTTTACAAATGCAGCCAAAAAAATCTAATGAAGAATAAATGTCCATTTAAAACATGATTGATTCTGTTCTTACTTGTGAAATAATACCTTTAAAATCGATTCCTTATTCAGTTCACAGCTTCAGTCCAACCTGAACTTCCTGTAAGATAATTCCTGATATTTAAACAGGAGTAATAAAACCTAAAATCATCTGTGCTCCGGAAGACATGAAGGAGGGCAAATGTTAATTGTGGGCTGAAATAACGTGAATTCAACACGGGTTCTGTGAAAGTGTCACCATGTGAGTGGGAGCCAATCCATCTACATCGCCGTCTGCACATGTTTGCATGTACTTTTCCCCTCAGACGTTAGTCATGTAGCTGGGACTGTCCCGCGGGAGGACCAGACCCCTGTGATCTGTCACGGAGAGCCGCTCGGTGCCGTTTGATGTCTTGTGTGGAGCTGACATGCCTCTCGTCCCCGGGCCCTTCTTAGTATTTGCCTTTCAACTCGGCCTTTCTCTGCAGACGCGACTCTATATGATATCTGTCTCTCCTCATCTCATCAGCCGAAATACCACAGCTTCACATGTCAATCTGAACAAGGCTCAGGTATGAACAAGATCATGAATGGGACACTCATGAATCAGAGACCTCTAAACTTCTAATGTCTCTTTGTGCAATTCTGTCTTTTGTAAAGTCAGCTAAGGTAACTGAGGGAAGATGCATCCCAAAAACATGGTAGTACCATGATCTTATTTGAGTGTAGAGAAAAGCTCAAATGGCGTATAGAAAAACGGTACCATAAAAGTACAACCATGGCACATGTCCTAAAATATGGTAATGCCATGGTACTATTTGTAAGTGAAGAGAATTAGCTCAAATAGCATTTATAGAAAAAGTACCATATTTTTTTCCACATTTTTTGGTGTTATTTACAAAAGAACCATAGTAGTACCATGGTAATTGTCCTAAAATAATGTGATGCCGTGGTATTATTTTTAAGGGATGATAAATAGTTCAAAATAGCACAAGTACCATTATTTTAGCATATTTTGGGTAAAAAACCATTGCAAGTTTCTTAAAACATGGTAATAGCACTTTACCGTACTGTTACCGTATTTCTGTGGTATTTACAAGAAAACACTCTGGAAAAGCATCTGCTAAATCATTAAATGTAAATGTAAAACCATTTTAATAACAAGGTACTTGTCCTAAAAACATGGTAATACAATGGTACTATTTACAAGGGAAAATAATTTCAAAAACAGCCCTTACAGAAAAAAAGTCCAATAGTGTTACCATATTTTTGGGTTATTTTTACATGCCGCTATGGTAGTACTATGGTGTTATAGATTTAGCACAATCGTAATATCATGCATTTTTTAACAATACCATGACAGCACTACTAACATGTTTATTTAGCGCTAGTTTCTTCCCATGATATCAAAACGGCATGCCATGCCACATCTACCTGACTCTTAAATCCACACGAGCCCCTAAACACTTTCTCCTTCCGTGTCTAACATCAGTATCACATCGCTGGAAGCGGAGTCGCGCCCCCTGAGCCAAAGCTGCTTATGAGCTACCGGCTAAGTCCTTTTTCATGTCTTTAGCCCTCTTTCTCTCCCTCCCTCTGATTTATTCACCTTTACACACAAACAAATACGCTGTGTTGTCATCCTTCAAATGGGATCAAACTCTATGCATTTAGCGGCTTAAGCTAATCTGATTTCACTGTTGTTCTATCAGAAATGCAAGCGGTGATGCTAGCAAGCGCTGGAGCAGAGAAAGCCGATGCTAGCATGGCACAAGAACAAAGCTTGATAACTGGGCTAGCAGTAGAGCGCAACATTGTGTGAAATGTGAAAGCAAGCAAGTTTTTGAATTGCACAACAGGCCATACAAAGAGAATATTATCTGGTTTGCAAAATATGCCCTATCAAAGAGGTCAATTTTTTATGATTTTCTATAGTTAGCTCATTTTCGAGGCACAATCTATGGTATGTTTAAGTGTAAAGCATATAGTCTTAAATTAGCAGTCCTTTACATATATATATATATATATATATATATATATATATATATATATATATATATATATATATATATATATATATTTCATTTTAAATCTATTTAACAGAAGCATTCAAGTAAGAAATAGTACAGATACACATTCATGCATGTTCTTTTTAAGCAATATTTATTTTATTTACAACAAAACAGTAAATTAATATGTATGATGTTTGCCTATTTCCCTAAAAATAAATAAATGGATTATTTTATTTGTATGCATCGATGCAGAATAATTCACATCAATGCATCATGAAAATATGATGCATTTATCAGATGTTCAGTTTGTATTTATATATGGATAATGATTTTATTTATATATGGATAATAACATTGCTAAATAAATAAATGTAAAACCAGCTTATGAAGAAGCACTTGGTAACCCTTTCTAAGTCGATCTGGAAAGTGAAAACAACGTGACTGTGGTGCAATCCAAACACTGCTCTGTTTGTTAGAGCAACACTGATTCAACCAGCCTGTCGAAAGCAAAAAGCATCATGATTTATTCAAGATTAGTCAAAATGCAACTTATATAAAGAACATAAACAGGTTCCCTCTTGTGCAATAAAAACATCTCCTCTGATCCGCCCGGATCATCACGCCAGTGTTTATGTGGAGGCCTAATCTTAGGTGAGAGATAAATGAGTGTAATTGTGTGTTCCTCCACAGGCCTAATTTCCAGCTCAATCACCAGAGTGATTAATCACAGAGCCGGAGCACGCGTAAAGTTTTAATACACAAACCGTAGCATCCTCTGCATCTCTTGCGCACCTTACCCAATTTAGTCGACACAACACAATGGGGGACCCCCGGGGTGACAGACTACAAATCACGTAAACATGCTACAAGTTACCGTAAAGCTATTGCATAGCGGAAGCTACAGCAGGGGGCTTCCAAAGAGTCCTGCGTTTAATGAGGGAAATGTATTATGATAAGCCGTCACCGGATTGTATCACCTCAGTATTTGGGGGATGCAGACGCTTGCGATTTTTCACCTTAAATGCACTTCAGAAACAGCGGGTATCATGGCCCTTCGGTTTGAATTTTCCTGCTGAAAGATTAAATGTTTTCTGAGCTGTCATGCATTTTTTTACTGGACTCAAACAGCATTTCAGCATATACTGGTATTGTGTTGCACTCGGTCTTTGTTCGGTCCAGCGGATCGGACGGATGAAAAGCAGCTCCACAGCGTGACACTACATCACAGGACGTGTGGTGATTGTTAATGAGTGAATGCCACCCATATCGCTTTAGGTTTCCACTAAAGACCCTTTATCTCTGGCTCATCGAACAACTAAAACATGCTCTTCTGTGCCGCTCTTCGTTCAGGTACAATTTTACTTCTTTCTACTTTATGGACCTCAAAAAGTCATTGCTGGTGACTCTTCAAGTTCTAGTGCTTTTCAAGAACATTTTTGAGTATTTCCATACAATGTCAAAATGAAATGTGAAATCATCCAGCCTTTCTTTCTTAAAAAGTCCCAACATTTAAAGATAGAAATAAATAAATAGATTAAAATAACAGAGCTTGTGATATTTACATCTTCAATAATGCACTTTTTGTGCTGCACAAAAGAAAGTTTGTCATGTAGGTAAATAAAAGATGACTGAAGTTTCATTTCTGGGCTGAAAATGTATTCGTCCATTCCATGAGTAAACAAAAGAAGATCTTCAACAAAGCGCTTCACAGCACTGCAGCTGAGTTCTTGCCATCGCGCCGTTTTTTTTCGCGACTAGACTTTATAAATTGCCTTTGGGAGGAAATGTCAGACGGATCATTCTTTCCAATTGAAAAAGGTCCAAAGCAGGAACAAAGCAATAATGAAACTATTCTGACAAAAACGGGAAAGCGATTGGCTCGGTACTAAATCTGACACACACTGATTGTTCTGCTGGACTCCAGTGCTTCAGTCCGGGTTCAGAGGTCATGTGAGGTCACACCACTGTATCTCTCAGACCGTTCATTTCCAAATAAGAAGGAGAGATTGGTGAGTTGAGCCAAACTACATCAGCCCATCGGGATCAGACAAGATATTGAGCTTCAGAAAAACAAATCTTGTTAGGCGTTGTAATCCACCGTCAAACTGAATAACGGAGGCCACGCTAAGAGCGGCTGTCCCACAATGCAATTAGAATCTGACCACTTCATCACGACGCACACCTGATGTTCCCATGCACACCGTGACTGTTTTGCATTAGCAGCGAGCGCAGCAGTCTGAGACGAGCCCGGCTGATGTCAGATCACATATGCATTTCATAGAAATTACAACGTATCGCAGTTGCCAGCTTCATCGACACGACAAGCCATCGGGAACATCTAAGTCAGTGTCTTCTGACTGCAGATATCACAGTGATGATTTTTGTGTGAAACAACAGAGCGTGATTTCTGATTAGACTGATGCGACTGAGGCGTTATCTCACCTGGCCAGGTTTGGCGTCCTCGCAGATCGACGCCTCGTAAGGAGTGGCGAGTTCGGGAGGGTTGTCGTTCACGTCCAGGATGCGGATGCTCACCGCCGTCTGAGACGCCATGGACTGGTTATCTGAGAAGACACGGATGAAACCATCTCAAACAGACTCTGGAAGCTATCCGCAGCACTGAAAGCTAAAATATCACATTGTTTCATAAAATAAGGATGGATATGCATGGGTGGATATTTGACAGAAGACAAAATTCAATGCATTCAAGAAACAATTAACGTAAAAAAAAAAAAAAATAATCCTCATATCTTATGCATTATGACCGAGCGTGAGGCCAATAAGGAAGTGACTAAAACTGTAATTCATCGACTGGCCACTTGAGGCTGGCTGCAAAAGGGAGTCAGTCCCATAGACTCCCCATGTTAAAATGCCCAACTTTACAGCAGAAAAAAACATGTTTACAGCCTGGTTCAAAAAATGAGTTTGGTCTATATTCCTAATTTTGCCCTTCATGACAACTGTGAGGGGGATGAATTTTTTTATAACTCATCCGTTTAAATTATATTAAGCCTTAAAGTTCTGCATAATTAAGGGCGTGGCCACTTGAGTGACAGGTGGATTGCCGCTGCTTACATTGCTGTCGTGCTAGGTGGGCGTGGCTTCAGCAATCAGCTCCCGCCTTTTTGCCCATTTTCGATTATCCCGGAAGAGTCGCGCGATGACGCGCTGCCAAGATGGCGATGGCCCGCTCTGCACACTTTAGGCTTCAAAACCGCTCTTGAGGAGGCTATGGGTGACGTCACGGACACTACGTCCATGTTTTTTTACAGTCTATGATTATGACACTTGTTTACCCTCCAAACACACTGTGATCTGGTTACACTGACACACAGGCTACAACATGAACGTGGCATCAGTACATTCACAATGGAATCCCAATCACCGGAAACAATGTATCACAAATAGAATGTTACATTTGAAACAAAGAATTCTCAGAGTTTACACTGGCCACATCTGTGAGCGACAAACCCAAATGCTGTGATTTTGTCTCATTAGAGACAAGCACCGTGGCTGTATTGTGCATGTTTTACTAAAGCACACAAAGTTAATTTCATCATGCATGTTTGACACTGACCAGTACAACTCTCAAACATAAATGACTGCTGTTTAATTAAGACTTACTGTAAATGCCCTCAAAAATAAATAAAAAAAGATTGATTTAAGTAATGCATTACACAGTTTGTGTTTGAAAGCACTCCTAATGACTCTCTCCCAGCAGTGAATTCATCAGAAAGACAATTCTTCCGGAACATTTTTGAGGAAATTAACAATTAGCAGCACAACTTCCAAACGCAGACAAATAACTCTATAATCAGAAAAATGCAATGATGAGAGCTCACAGTTTGAGGTGGACATAATGACATAAAAACTGACATTCAATATTTGGCTGAAATATCATTTTGATCATGGTCTTATTAAGCAATAATAAAATGGAAATGTTACTGGCAAATGTGGTCATAATTTGTTTCATTTAATTTCATACAAGTAAAATTATCTAGTAATTAAAAATAGTCTCTGTGTTGGAGCGACTGATCGCTAGCTAATATCTGGGCTTCATTATTTGATTAGAAATGTCTTAATTTTCATAAGAGATGCATCTCAGCAGTGCAGCAGGCCACGGATTGGGCCACCATTATAACTGTAATGAGACATAATTACCTTTTTCTAATTAACACCACGTTGCTGTTACGCTTCTGTTTATTTACAGGGATGTACACTGCATGCATGTGATTCAGTATATGTAAATTAGTGCTGCCTAATTAAAATATGCAGTTTTATTGTCTTGTTTTTCAAATGTTTTATAAAACACAAACATTTCTAAACCCAGTAAATTGTTTGGAAAATTAAAGTCATCCCAAAATCAAAAGAAAGAAAATAATTTATTCTATAATTATAATATTATATATTATATGTAATCTATGTTAAAAACATAAAATAAAATAATAATAATAATAATTAATTAATTAAAGATAAAATAAAATAAAATAAAATAAAACATTTTGGCACAATTTACTGCTGAAAAAATAATAATTTCATGAATTTTGAAAGTAGAAAAGATTAAAAATGAATTATAAAATAAAGACACAAATAAACAAATAAATAAAATTGCAAATTATTAATCATGGAGGTGTTTACTCTATTGCCTGATATTTTTATGTTTAAATAATAATAATAAATTCAAGTATGTTTCCGCATTTTTAAACAAATCCAAGTTTTCAGCTGAAACTGAATGTTGAATTAATTTTTATCAGATATGAATTGCTGAAAAACAAATTAATTAACAATTTAAATGGCAAAATATTCATCTTGGTATTATTTACTATACTGCCTGGCACCTTTTTGATATATATATATATATATATATATATATATATATATATATATATTCACTTTACTATATTTTAGGATAGAATTGGACACGTTTTCATGAGATTCACTCAAATATCAAGAACAGAATATGAACACAAAGTGCTGATGAAGTGTAACATGCATAAGGAACAGATTTCAAGTATTTCATTCCCCTAAAGCTAGCAATACTTTCTCTGTGCTCATATAGAGCTCTATTTAACTAGCGATGTGCGTCTGTGATATGAAGAGAAGGGATTTGAGCAGATTACAGGATGCAGGGCTTCTGTTAGCGGCCCGGCAGATGTTGGACGGCCACATATCTTCATGACATATTACCAGTCAGGCACTATATTAGAAAAGCTGCTCCTCCATTCTGTTTGAAAGCATG
Organism: Carassius auratus; assembly: GCF_003368295.1. Taxonomy (NCBI): domain Eukaryota; kingdom Metazoa; phylum Chordata; class Actinopteri; order Cypriniformes; family Cyprinidae; genus Carassius; species Carassius auratus. Next base: position 17,197 of record NW_020524750.1, on the reverse strand, counting down.
TTGCAGAGCTTGACACGGAAATGAAGTCTTACGGGGTTTGGCAGTACGTTAAATCAAGGACAGGAAATGCTATCTCAACGATCCTTGTCTCAAACATGGAGATAACATGGCAATAAAAACTGAGTGTTAGCAATGCCAAATCACAAATGGCAACACAACAATAGATTTTTAATAGCAGATAAAGATGCACAATACAATACAATAGCCTTTGTTTGCTGATTAATTGCAGTGTCAACTTAAACTGAATACTTTGCATCCCAAAAAAAAAAAAAAAAAAACTTTTTTTACTTTAATTGTGATGATTTAATAAAAAGCTAAATGACAAATAAAGTAAAAATATAATATAATATAATATAATATAATATAATATAATATAATATAATATAATATAATATAATATAATATAATATAATATAATATAATATGCAAAGCATTAAATTACTATATTGCCACAAATTGTGCTGATTAAAAATAAATAATTAAATAAACATACAAAAAAATACAAATTAATTATTACATTCATTTAAAACAATTCCTTGTTAATGTGGAGTCATTGCATATACAGCATGTCTAAAAGAAGAAAAATAAACCCCTGAATGCATCCCCTTAGTCTTTCAAAATAACCTGTTATACTGCATATAATATTGAGAAATTAAAGTTAAAAATGGCATTGTGTGCACGTTGTGAAAAAACATATTTCAATAAAGTCTAAACAATCTTGTATGATTCATATCCAGTCAAATGTTTGTCTCATAAAAACAGAAGAAAACAGAAGAAAAGAAAGTTCAGATTGCCGTTGGTGTATTTCTGACTCATAAGAGCTCCAGCGGGAATTACGCACAGCAGACGAAACCTTGATGTCTAACTGACACAGACTGCAGACCTATGGTCTAAATATTAAATTAGACTTGTTTTAGCAGCTCTCCCGGTTGCACTGACCGTGTCTAATGATCTTCAAATGTTGTGCAAATTGACAAAACAATATCTCTGTCCTCAACCCACGTCTGAAGACATCAGAGACGTCCAAGAGCAACAATCTGGCATGAAAGCAATAAGTTCATTTTTAGACTGGACGAGCTCGACTCTCGATTTAAAATAGTGTATAAAGGACTAAATTTAACTTTGATAGTAAAAGCACTGCTGCTTTATTTTCCCTGCGTCACAGCCTCTCGGACAAACGATGTCAGATGCAATAAATGTCTGTGAACTCGGGTCATTGCTGAAGATGAAATGTGTGAATCATGTTGCTGAACTTCATCTGTCTCCTTCGAGAATAAAACAACCCTGGCCAGTTCAGTCCGTTTCTTTCCTTATGAGCATGCATGGAAACTGAATGCACTGTATTTTAAAAATAGAAAAGCTACTACATGTCATGTTAAAATCTGAGACTTGTTTTTAAAAAAAAGCAAGCAAATCAAATTACAACGAGTTAATTAATGAATGCATGTTATTTGAAATATAATTGCAAGTAAGCAAGATAAATCATGTCTGATGAAGTTTAATAATCATAAAAACGCCATTATTTTCTTAAAATGTCCATTAAAGAGTTTCTTACTCTAATCATTCTTAATAAAATCAATTATTTGAGAAGCAGACTTGCAAGAGACGTTAAGATGTGTTTTTGGATAATTTATCTGGAATTAAGTTAATTTTTAGAACTCTGATGTCACAAAGTTAGAAAAACAGCATTATATATGTTTATTATTATTATATACGTTATTATTAATATAAATTATGAGTTTGTTCTTAGTAACATGTTTTCAACAAAATTGCATGAGATATTGAAACTATAGAGAATATGTCTTGAATTAAGATAATTTTCTAACTATAATATTTTAAAGTTGGAAAAACTGGATGGATGGATGGATAGTATTATTATTACTATAAATAAATAATTAATAAAAATAGTTCTTACTAATATAATTGCAATAAAAAAAGATAAAACATGTCTGACGAACTAACATAATTAAAAAAGTCAACCTTTTTTAAATAGTTTTGATTAAAAATAACATAAACATTCTTAAAATTAAAATCTAAGATTTGTTTTCAGAGAATATATCTTGAATTAATCACCCGGGCTGAAGTCATCGAGGTAGTTAAAAAGCTCCTCGGTGGCAAGGCACCGGGGGTGGACGAGATCCGCCCCGAGTACCTCAAGTCTCTGGATGTTGTGGGGCTGTCTTGGCTGGCACGCCTCTGCAACATCGCATAGCGGTTGGGGACAGTACCTCTGGACTGGCAGACCGGGGTGGTGGTCCCTCTTTTCAAGAAGGGGGACCGGAGAGTGTGTTCCAACTATAGGGGGATCACACTTCTCAGCCTCCCTGGAAAAGTCTATGCCAGGGTACTGGAGAGGAGAATTCGGCCGATAGTGGAACCTCGGATCCAGGAGGAACAGTGTGGTTTTCGTCCCGGTCGTGGAACACTGGACCAGCTCTATACCCTTTCCAGGGTGCTGGAGGGTTCATGGGAGTTTGCCCAACCAGTCCACATGTGTTTTGTGGACTTGGAGAAGGCATTCGACCGTGTTCCTCGCGACATCCTGTGGAGGGTGCTCCGGGAGTATGGGGTCGGCGGCTCCCTACTTAGGGCGGTTCGGTCCCTGTACGACCGGAGCAAGAGCTTGGTTCGCATTGCCGGCAGTAAGTCAGACCTGTTCCCGGTGCATGTTGGACTCCGGCAGGGCTGCCCTTTGTCACCGGTTCTGTTCATAATTTTTATGGACAGAATTTCTAGGCGCAGCCAAGGGCCGGAGAGTGTCCGGTTTGGGGACCATACGATTTCGTCGCTGCTTTTTGCGGATGATGTTGTCGTGTTGGCATCCTCAGACCAGGACCTTCAGTGTGCATTGGGACGGTTTGCAGCCGAGTGTGAATCGGCTGGGATGAGAATCAGCACCTCCAAGTCCGAGGCCATGGTTCTCAGTCGGAAAAGGGTGGATTGCCCACTTCAGGTTGGTGGAGAGTTCCTGCCTCAAGTGGAGGAGTTCAGGTATCTTGGAGTCTTGTTCACGAGTGAGGGAAGGATGGAACGTGAGATTGACAGACGGATCGGTGCAGCTTCTGCAGTAATGCGGTCGCTGTACCGGTCTGTCGTGGTGAAGAAGGAGCTGAGCTGTAAGGCAAAGCTCTCGATTTACCGGTCAATCTACGTTCCTACTCTCACCTATGGTCATGAGCTGTGGGTCATGACCGAAAGGACAAGATCCCGGATACAGGCGGCCGAAATGAGCTTTCTCCGTCGGGTGGCTGGGCGCTCCCTTAGAGATAGGGTGAGAAGCTCGGTCACTCGGGAGGAGCTCAGAGTAGAGCCGTTGCTCCTCCACATCGAGAGAAGCCAGCTGAGGTGGCTCGGGCATCTATTTCGGATGCCTCCTGGACGCCTTCCCAGGGAGGTGTTCCAGGCACATCTCACCGGGAGGAGGCCCCGGGGAAGACCTAGGACACGCTGGAGGGACTATGTCTCCCGGCTGGCCTGGGAACGCCTCGGGGTCCCCCCGGAAGAGCTGGAGGAAGTGGCTAGGGAGAGGGAAGTCTGGGCGTCTCTGCTTAGACTGTTGCCCCCGCGACCCGGCCCCGGATAAGCGGAAGATGATGGATGGATGGATGGATGGATATCTTGAATTAAGTTGATTTGTCTAACTTTAATATTATGAGGTTAGAGAAAAAGTATTAATAATTACAGTCTCTTATAGTTATATTATTTATAAAAGTAAATAGTTGATTCAATTAAATTATTTTAGTAATATACAGTAATTACAAGTAAACAAGCTTAATCATGTCTGGTGATGAACTACCATAACAACAATTAAGTGTTGCATTAAAAAGCATATAAAATCCTTAAAATAAATACATAAAATAAAAAATAACAAAATTAAAAATGTATATTTATTTTTCAAGGTCATTTTTCCTTGTTTCAATCATAAATCTATCAAAATCTGTATTTATGATTTAAACCATGCTTAACGTGCCATTGTATTATGTCGTTTTAAAGGTTCCTAATATTGTTTTGGGTTTACATGTACACAAGGTCAAACAATTCTTTTGTTTTCTCAAAGCATGCATTTAATATCATCTCATTTTCCAGCGATTCTCAAACGATTGGTTCAGAGAAGTTCTTAGATTCAGTCTCTCTAAGCCCCTCCTTCCCGTGAGCCTACTCTGCTCTGATTGGTCAGACGGCTCAGTCTGTTGTGATTGGTCTACCATGTCAGAAACAATAAATCCATTGCCATAGTTCCATATTTTGAATGCTCCATAGGAAGTTGTAACATTTATTATTAATTACACTAACAGGTTATGATTCAGTGGAGCAGCTGGTCCAAATGAACCAGGTACTGATTCATCTCTCAAGAGCAAGTGGTTTTTTAGAGAGAGAAAATATCTTTATTTATCATGCACTTCCGGCTTCACATACAGCTACATTACAAGATGCATGAAAAACTACTGCGGTGTTGATCGCTGTACTTTGGCATTTTCATTAAAAATGTATTTCAAATCTGTATTTCTAATGGCTGGAAAGGGCATATTTAAGAGCAGGAGCCTTGAAACTTGAAATAAAGTCCAGAGAGAGCACAGTGCAGTTATTTTTCACTCTCCACACCAAATGTCCTTTCTGTCGAGATAAAGACACAACTGTGTTCATAGTATCTCTTTACCCTAAGGGCAAGACATGATGGTTTTTCCTCTATTTATCACCTGAAAAAGACGAAGTGAGTAAGCGACAGAGAGAGAGAGAGAGAGAGAGAGAGTTTGTCTGCAGTTTGATATCATACAGCCTATCAAACGCACAGAAATTATATGTCACTCTTCTTCAGCAGATTGGATTCTGTGGCGAGCCGACGGCCTGCCAGACTTTCTGACAGTAAAACTCCAGTCTGGAAGCATCGTGCCAAGACTTCGGAAAGAAACGGACCTGATAACACCTTCTGGACAGCAAAGAAAACTTCATCTCCTCAAGTCGACTTCTAGCGCTGGAGCGCGGTGCACGTGCGGCAGTGTTTGCCAAGCCTGATTCAGAAGGACTAAATCGACAGCCTTGAAAAGATTGAAATTGTATTTATCACCAGCCAAGTGAGGCATACTGAACTGCATTTATGTGCATGACCAGATTTCCCAGATTTTGTCTAAAATATCATATTTACTAATATGGTGCACGAAACGCTCGCCGCACATCGATCTGCAAACGTAACTCTTCGATGAACACTCATTACATTCTTGAGTGGAGTGTGAAATTTTTAAAATACGAATGTACGAGGGAATTATGAAAAGCGTTTCCAAACTGGCCACTCGATGCCTCATTGCCCAGATCCCATGTGTTTTGCAGTGAACAAGCACAAGCACGGGCTGAAATTTGCTGGGAATTTTGATTAAGCCATTGACTTTGCTAAAGCTGCTACTTCTTTTTCTGCAAAAAGGAGTTTATCTTGCAGCAAAACCCTGGTATTTGTGTTGAGATTGAGATTGAAGTGCTTTCTCTCACTTTAATACTTAAATACTGGATTTGAAATCGAGACAAATGTGACGTAATGACTTCTCCTTGACATGACCCGATCTCAAACAACAGCGAAAATAGCATTTATTTGACAAAAATTCTTAAAATACTTAAGTATAACAAACTTCAGAAGTGGGAAGTAGGAAGAATCTGATAAGCAGCATTTGTAGCATGCTATATTGCTACATTGTGATTCATTTATACTATACATTATATTATTTATATTCCATATGTTTTATACAGAAAGTCATTAGACGGCAAAAAAAGACATTTTAAATCTATGTTATGACTGTTCTGTTAAATGCACCTGAGAAAACATGATTCAGTTATTTAAAAATGCATTTAATGACTCCTTTAATGTTCAGAAAAGATTCACAGGTCGCATCACTAGATGAGAAAAAGTGTGAATGTTGTTACATTATATTAAGTGTCTGAATATGCGCTCAAATTTAATCTTTGCGTCATTCTTTACAGTAAATGACCCTTGCTTAGGTTTTGTTTTCTAATTCAAGTACATCTAGACTTTTTTTGTGTTTTTTTTTTTTTGGGGGGGGGGGGGGGGTTCTTAACCCTCATGCTTGAGAATTTTCTTTTTCCCAAAAATGCTAGTTAGTAGCATTGAACTAAAACATACTAATTTTGATCACACAGGGCATAACCACTTCCCCTCAAAACTGGATCATTTCTGTACAGTTTTTTTTTTTTTTTTTTTTTTCACCTTGTTATATTTGTTACCAGTCAAAAAGGACTTGAGAAAAACGACAACAACAACAAAAATGTAATTGTATACCTTACTATTACCATTTTACAATTCTTGATTTTAGGTCTCACTGTTCTTAGCTTATGTATCTCAGTTTGGAGTGACAATTGCAAAATAAATAAATACAGTAAATGCACAAACAATGCTTTTTTCACTCAAAAATTAAGATGCATGAGCTCAGATAAACAAGGTCATGAAATACAAAACCTGTGCTTATTGATAGAAAACAAGTTGATAAAAAGATTGAATCCAATATTTGTTTATAAAATAGCATGATGAAAGATTTACAAGCAAATTAATTTTTTTAAAGGACTTACTGCACAACACAAGGGTTAAAGCTGATTTCTGTGTCAATCTGTCATGCAAAAACAATGTAAGTCACTGTGTTTATTTGTTATGTAGTGCTTAATATAAACACAATAACTGCTTTAGCTTTATTATCTTAGCATATAACACTTCAGCAAACACTGTATTAATCTGAAAAGCATTGGCCCCTTGACTGAAGCTCACTTGCGATTGATGGAGTGAAGTAATCAGGGTTTGTACCTGCTTCCACCACAGTAACTGTGATGTTGTGCCAGCCGGCAGTTTCCCGGTCCAGGATCTTTCCCAGAGTGATGGCACCTGTTACAGCATCGATGTTAAAGATCTGCTCCTGGTCTGTGCTCCGCTCTATAGAGAACCTGGGAATGAGGCACAAAGAAGGGTTTATTTATGTCATCCACTCGAAAACTGTCATTTTTCTTTTTAATATCCTTTCCCGTAGAAGAAAGTGGAGTGGGGGTGCCAAGCACTTAAAAGGACATGAACAGACCGAGATTGAACCTGAAAATCTAGACTTCCAACACAATACAAGGGTTATGAAAGTTAACTACAACTAAAACTGAAACCATAAAACTAAATCCATTTTGTTTCTTTAATGGATGGATGGATGGATGGATGGATTTAGATGATGGATGGATGGATGGATGGATGGATTTAGTGGATAGATGGATGGATGGAAGGATGGATGGATTTAGTGGATGGGTGGATGGATGGATGGATTTAGTGGATGGGTGGATGGATGGATGGATGGATTTAGTGGATGGGTGGATGGATGGATTTAGTGGATAGATGGATGGATGGATGGATGGATGGATTTAGTGGATGGATGGATGGATTTAGTGGATGGGTGGATGGATGGATTTAGTGGATGGGTGGATGGATGGATTTAGTGGATGGATGGATGGATTTAGTGGATGGATGGATGGATTTAGTGGATGGGTGGATGGATGGATTTAGTGGATGGGTGGATGGATGGATTTAGTGGATGGATGGATGGATGGATTTAGTGGATGGATGGATGGATTTAGTGGATGGATGGATTTAGTGGATGGGTGGATGGATGGATTTAGTGGATGGGTGGGTGGATGGATGGATTTAGTGGATGGGTGGATGGATGGATTTAGTGGATGGGTGGATTTAGTGGATGGATTTAGTTGATGGATGGATGGATGGATGGATAGATAGATAGATAGATAGATAGATAGATAGATAGATAGATAGATAGATAGATAGATAGATAGATAGATAGATAGATAGATAGATAGATAGATAGATAGATAGATAGATAGATAGATCAAATTTGATCCAAGATAAAAATGACCTGAGTTTATGATCATCATAATTTAAAAGATGACACTCATTGTGTCCAGTTCTAGTCAAGATTTGTGAGGACACAATAGAGTCAGTACTTCAATAGCCCTCTTGAAACAAATGATGAATATTTCACACAGTGCTTTGATAAACCACAATATATTTACATCCCATGTGGAATAAAAACAGCACAGAGCAAGATGAGACGACAAAGAGATGAGGATTTTGTAATTTTCCCCTCTGACTCGCTGTACTCTCCTCATTTTTTTAAGACCCTTGAGGGTTTAATGTCAGCTTCTGCGGTTTTAGACTTTATATGGAATACAAATTCATATGAATTAATTCACTTCTTATTTTACCTTGTGCTTATTACTCTGTGCCAATAGGTTGAGGCGGCACTTTGGAAAAAGTTAAACTGCCCAAAGGGAGACGGAAGAAAAGAAGCTATTACAGTCGAGCTGGAGAAGATCCTGAATTTAGGCCGTGGAAAAGATTTTTCAACTACATTATTCTTATTGGCTTTTAATTGTCATGGAAGCACAAGTCCAGAGTGTGTTGATTTAAAAAAAGGCCTTGAGTTGTTCAGCTTCTGCATGTATTAATCTACGGCTGTGTTCAAAAACATTCTTCATATACGAATCAAAAAAACAAATGCTTAAACTGAAACAAAAACTATTACCCGCATGGGTATCTGATGCATGCTTATCTGGTTACCCATTTGCTGCAGAGCATCCACTGATGAGCCATTGACACAATAATAATAATAATAATAATAATAATTATAATAATAATTATAATAATAATAATAATAGTACATTTTATTTATATTACCAAAAGCGCTACAACAAGTACAGAACAAAAGTAAATACATTTATTAAAAAAAAAAAAAAAAAAAAAAAAAAAAAGATTAATAAAACAAAAATAATAATGCAACAAGAGGTAGAATACAATATACATTCAGTGTCACCAATCAAGACACAAACACCAACTTAAAAAGGTGTTGTTGTTTTTTAAACAAGAAGGGTGTTTAAGGAGGAAAGAGTTGGGCGGAGCGGAGAGATCGAGAGGGCATATATAGCGTAATTAAATCACATGTATATGATGGTGCAGTTCCATGTACAGCTTTATATGTTAAAATAAGAGTTTTAAAAGCCAATGTACTGTAGTTCCTAAGCACCCCAGAGATATGCTGACGAGAAGGAGTATGTGTAAGGACACGTGCAGCTGAGTTCTGTATGTGTTGCAGTCGCTTAATAGACTTTGCAGGTAGGCCAAGATAAAGGGCATTACAATAATCAACCCTAGACGTAACGAGTGCATGGACAAGCCTTTCTGCATCAGGTAATGAAAGAATAGGCCTAATCCTGGCAATATTCCTTATATGGAAAAACACTAAATTTTGAAATGCTCTTGATATGTGCTTCAAGTGTCAAATGACAATCAGAAATACTGCAGACAGTATGAAAGGGTTGCTGATATACCTGTGATATTAGTTTTTGCACTAATATAAATCTGAGTATCATCAGCATAGAAGTGGAACCCCAAACCATACTTTCTAATAATCTGCCCTAAAGGAAACATGTAAATATTAAAAAGTATCGGGCCAAGAACAGACCCCTGAGGAACACCGTGACATACCTGTCCAACGTTACATTTATTGATTTCTAAAACGACAAACTGGGTACGATCAGTGAGGTAAGATTTAAACCACTCCAACAATGCTACATTTCTCCAAAATCTGATGAAGAAACACACTCATCTACTTATTGTATGTCCTGAGGGAGAGTACATTTTCAGAAAATATTCTGCAAATTTTCATTTTTCAGTGAACTATTCATTATTCAAGAACTATTCAAGTGAGCTTATGCTTAAAACAAGAAAAATCGGTAACACTTTAGAATAAGGTTCCATTAGTTAATGTTAGTTAATGTATTAATTAACATGAACAAACAATGAATAATACATTTATTACTGTATTTATTCATCTTCGTTAATGTTAGTTAATGAAAATACAGTTATTCATTGTTAGTTGATGGTAATTCACAGTGCATTAACTAATGTTAACAAGCACGACTTTTGATTTAAATAATGCATTAGTAAATGTTGAAATTAACATGAACTAAGACTTATAAATGCTGAAGAAGGATTGTTCTTGCTTAGTTCATGTTAACGAAAGTAGTTAACTAATATGAACTAATGGAACCTTATTCTAAAGTGTTACCGAAAAATCTAACCATGTGGTAAGAAAAATAAATTTAATTCAAAGGGAAAATTTGTTTTCTAAACCCATTGGCAGATATTAATTAATATTTTAAGCACAAAGTCTCTTAATGGATTTTTTTTTTTTTTTTTTTAAGTAAATGTATCTTGATTCAAGAATGCTTAGCTGTTTTACTGAGAACCAAAAATATTTTTGGCAAGTCATTTCTTGCAGTGTCTAATAAAAAAAATAGAGATTTAAAAGTAGCGCAGGTATCATTGTCTCTCTTGGAGCTAATAAAAAGCCACCGCCGAAGGAAAACATAAAAATTTTTCCTGTCCAAATAGCAGGAGTGTGTTTCTCCAGCAGGTATAGTGCTCTCCGAGGGCTTCATCTGCCTGCTGTCCCGCTGGTTTTGGGTGGTACGGGTGCAGGAGGGAGTGATGGGGCTCTGGGCAAAGCCCCTGTTTGCTAGCTGAGTCCAATGGAGATAATTAAAGTGGTACTGACTGGCATAGGCCCCATGCCATACACCGATGTGTGCCAGCCTACCAGCAGAGTTTTCTGCCACTGCGCTGTGCTGTGCTTTATAACACCTGGAGCACTTTGAGCGCAGCCTCATGCATTTTTAATGGAGGTAATTTGCAAAGGCTATGTGTATGTGTGAGAGAGAGACTATAGGGCCAGCCAAAGCCTTTTACTTCCCTTGTGCATTACCTTTGAGCTGTGGCAATGAGTAAATCATATTTCTGTGCGCTGATGGCTCTGGAGAATAAAAAGCTCTGACGAGGGTTCGCTACACAATTCAGATGCACAATGCAGACCACCTGCAGTACGTTCACTGACTGTCTGATTCATGTTATATACAAACATAGAAATTACTCTAAAAGACAATAGTTTAAATAACTATTTTATTTTATTTTATTAGCATTTTTTAATTCCAAGATTAACAGAACAAGGAGGTGTCTAGAAACAAATGATCAAAGATGATCAGTTAGTGTCATCAAAAATTAAAAAGCAGGTCTTAATTTGTGCTGGTAAAAAAGACGGATCCAGCATCTCCAGATTTGAATGAGACATATATTTTAGTGCAAATCTATATACATTTGTCACTGTAATCAATTTTTTTTTTTTTTTTTTATAAATAAGTGAAAAATAAAACACTAAATTTCTAAATCAACTTTAAAAATCAATTAACAAACAATCTGTGATAATAATAATAACAAAATTGTCCAGAGTCTGATGCATATATCTTGTGCATCTCTGTCACAGTTTGTAAGAGATCTCTGTAATTCTGTTCCCAATTTTTAGAAATGCTTCTCCATCTCAGATTATTACTGGAGTATAATATATTGCTGATAAACCTGGCCCTTGAAGGCATATAAAAACAAACTGTGCTCAATCACTTAACATGTCAGTCACGCTGTCTCTTCCCACATAAGCGTGCAGTTCCCGGCCAGAATGAGCCGCAGTGTGAACCAGACTTTATGGCTGAAGTCACAGTCCTGGACACACAAGACTACACAACAGCAGACAGAAAGTGTTTGCGACTGAGCAGACATTTGACATGCTTCCCAAAGCCTGGAGGTGAAGAAGCTTTTCTGGCCAGCATGCATGTGTTTGTAAAGAAAAGGATGGCAGGTTGATAACTATGTGTGCCAAGATGCCCATAGCGTAATGGGAAAAGCCTCCGGCCAGCACATTCCAAGAGCCACACTTTGTTACGCTTCCGTGACTCGATATATATCTCCAGTAATAGGCTCCTCAATGGAGGAAATTGATCCTTGTCTAAACTAAGAAGAAGTGGACTGTGGCCAGCGTGTGAAAACACACACACAAACACACACATAAACAAACTGTTTTGCCTTTTCACTTTATTTCATTGAGGCTCACAGTCACTGAAGTTGTGCATTGTGATAAAATAGCTGATAAAGCACCGTCGCTGCCAAGCGTAATGATGTATTTAAAATTCAAAGTCCCTGTAAGATCTATAGCTGCAGAGTTGTGCAACAAAGTTATGCCAATGCAACAATTTTTCTAGAAACGTCTGGGCATATTACTGCTAAATATTTCAGGCCTAAAGTTCTGTGTCCTTAACGTGATTTATACAAAAATCATTCAAGTGTGTTGATTTGCTGCTCAGGAAACGTTTTTCATTATTTTTGATGATGAAAGCAGTTGTGGTGCTCTACTATAACATTATAAACATCTTTACTGACAACTTTGATCAATTAAATGTGGCCTTGCTGAATTAAAGTATTTTGTTTCTTTTCTTTGAAAAAAAAAATAAAAATTATATATTATTATTATTATTATTATTATTTTATAAAAGAAAAATGATAAAAAAACATGCCAAAATTAGTAAAACTTACACTAAAATTTTAATTACAAATATAATATTTGCTATATTAATAATAGCTATACATTTTTTAAAGGATATAAATAATCCTAAGAAACAGTAATTCGTATTTCTTTTTCTTTCTTTCTTTCTTTCTTTCTTTCTTTCTTTCTTTCTTTCTTTCTTTCTTTCTTTCTTTCTTTCTTTATTTCCTTCTTTCATTCTTTCTCTTTTTCTTTCTTTCTTGCTTTCTTTCTTTCTTTCTTTTCTCTTTCTTTCTTTCATTTTCTTTCTTTCATTCTTTCTCTTTTTCTTTCTTTCCTTCTTTTCTTTCTTTCATTTTCTTTCTTTCTTTCTTTCTTTCTCTTTCGCTTTCTTTCCTTCTTTCCTTTCTTTCTCTTTCATTCTTTCTCTTTCTCTTTCTCTTTCTCTTTCTCTCTTTCTTTCTTTCTCTTTCTCTTTCATTCTTTCTCTTTCTCTTTCTCTTTTTCATTCTTTCATTTTCTTTCTTTCATTCTTTCTTTTTCTCTTTCTTTCTCTTTCTCTTTCTTTCTTTCTTTCTTTCTCTTTCTTTCTTTTTTTCTTTCTTTCCAAATAAAACAGAAAATATAATAATAAAAGCTATGCATTATATAAAAGTATATTATTACTAAAACTTGCAAAATAAATGAATAAATAAATTAAATTAGCTATACATTCTATAAAGGTATATGAATAATACCAAAATAACACTGATAAAAAAAAAAAAAAATACAAATAAAATACAAAATTTATAATAAATATAATGCTGGCAATATCTCTGTAAAATGTGAAACAAATGAAGGAATGCTCTTGCAGTTGCTAATATTATAAGCTACGTCTGTCATATCTTATTACATAGACGCAAACCACAAACATGCTGAAAACCTCTGACACAAACGGTAGCGTGAATATATATATATATATGAGAGTGTGTGTGTTTTTAGATACATCTGTATTCTTTATGGGCTATACTGTACCTGACAGGGACGTTCTCCACATCCGGGTCTCTGGCGGTCACAATCCCGACCAGCGTTCCCAGGCGAGCGTCTTCCTGAACCTCCATGATGATGCCTCTGGGAGGGATGAAGATGGGAGGCTCGTCCACGTCCGACACACTGACCCGCACGATGGTCTGGTCCCGGAAAGAGCCCAGATCCACGAAACGAGGGTCCGCATGTTTGTTCACAGCCTCGACGACCACATTATGTGTGCGTTTGTTCTCAAAGTCAAGAGGCTGAAATGAAAGAGATAATTGTCCAGCTTCAAAATGATGCTTCATGTGTCTTTGGATTGAGTAAGCGTTCAGAATAACTGCATAATCTGATGTTAAAAATCACTAGCTAACACCAAAATCCAGCATAAGGACATGTGTGACGACCAGGACGCCCTTCAGGCACAACTGAGAGGTGTCAACATCTACCTTTTTGATGGTGATGATGGCCTCCTGTGTGTCTCCATCAGTGGAGACTCTGAAACAGCTCTCCACCCTCCTCGTCTTTGATCAGGTAACTCATTATCCGTATTCTCACCCATGTCGCATTCTGTCGCGATCACCGCCGCCGATCGGCGTCCCGACGGCCCGCACCCTCCGAGACCGAAAAACTGATACATCTCTGAAAGAGGAAGAGAGGGACGCTACTTTCAGGATGGTTTCCATTCATGTTGACACACTGTGGTGAGAAATGAATGCATGCATATCAGGCCTGGGCAATACAGCTGGAGAAAAGATGACATTTAAATAATAAATAATAAATATATACTGTGACATATTCAGTTTCCTCGGTTTGTGTGCATTTGCTCTGAATGACTTAAAAAGGTTGCTTTTCTTCAATTAAATGTAAGAGAAAACTGCTGTAAAAGAAACAGAAGGGGGAAATACATTTTATTATTTGAATTTTATATGCACCAGTATAACAATGCATAGCAAAATAAATCTTTCAGCTCATCAAGGCTGCATTAATTTAATTAAAAATTTAAGTAAATGAAAGTGAAAATATAATTGCAATTTAATATAACTGTCTTCTATGTGAATATCTGTTAAAATATAATTTATTTCTGTGATGCACAGCTATATTTTCAGCATAATTACCTCCAGTCCTTAGTGTCACATGATATGATGATTTGCTGCTCTAGAAACATTTCTGATTATAATCAATGTTAAAATATCTATTTTATTTATTTATTAATTTTAATGGAAACTAATGCATTTTATTTTTCAAGATTATTTTATGAACATAAAGTTCAGAAGAACTGCGTTTATTTGAAATAGACATTTTGTTTTGTATCATTGTAAATATCTTTAATGTCACTTTTAACTAAATTTAATGTGACCTTTCGAATAAAAAACCTTACTGAAACCCAACATTATTGATGGTGTGCATAGATTATATAATCAAATTCATTTTAAAATATGCCAAAGCCACTAAACATTGGCTGAGCAATGACTCAAAATGAATCGTTTTGTTCAGTTTTGAAACTGATTGATTGAAATGAATGATTCACAGACACCTTCTGAAAACGTTTCTTAAAATAATTCTCAAATCAGGGCTGACTTCACCACCAGAGAAAGTACATATCATCTCTTAAACCTCAGAGGCTCATGCTACAATCCACCTCGAAAGATTTCGTCCATAAGAATCAATTTCTCTATGGAGAAAATGAATGGTCTGTTCATTTAATGTAAAGGCCGTTTAAACCACAATGTCAAACCTCCCTTCAATAAGCATCCTTTCCTTACACAATGTACAGGTCTCCATGTAATGTAGATGTATGTGTCATAACGGAGTATAACGATTTCAGCTCGGCCCACAAAAAAAAAAAAAAAAAAAAAAAAGCATCTTAATGAATTAGATGCTAAAGCAAAACTGGCATAAATGAGGCTTTTGTGGAAAATGATAGGGGAAGAAAGAGGAGAGAGTCATCGAAATACGGAGAAAAATAGACATCAGGGCCATGTGAGACAGTATTACAGCGAGTCTCTTTGCTGTAATAAAGCTAATGCTGCTTTTCCTCCGGAGGAAATGGAAAAGGAGGATGGAAGACCAGCAGAAAAGGGAACATAATACCCCAATGTGTTGCACACACACACACACACACACACACACAGTCTTGCTTCCAGTCACGAAATGTATTAAAGCGTTGGCCATGCGGTCCGTTCTGATGTGAGCAATGAGACAAAGTGTTTTTTTATTTGTCTGAGTCTGTGATGTGTATTAGCTTACTCTTGCCTCTGATATGATATATAAGTCAATAACACGCATAATATCTGTCTGATGTAATGCCTGCAAATAAATTTAAACATACACATCCTGTACAATTCGAAAATCCTATTACATGATTCATTCGATTTGATTAATCAGACATCGTGATGCAACACAATTGTGTATAGGTTTGCCACGATTACATTTAGTCTCATAATCTATAATAAGCTAAATGAAAATAAATAAAGTTATCTATACAGTATACACTAATTAATACTTTAATTCATCAAGGATGCATTAAATTGTTTACAAGTGACATTAAATATATAAAAAATATTTTTTTTTTTTCAAACAAATCCTGTTCTTTTGACCTTTTGATTTATCAAATGATCCTGAAAAATAAAATAAAACGTATCATAGCTTCCACAAAAAAATATTGTGCAGAACAACTGTTTTCAACATTGATAATAATTAGAAATGTTGTACATTATTCTGATTTCTGAAGATCATGTGACACTGAAGACTGGAGGATTGATGCTGAAAATACAGATTTGGTGACAGGAATAAATTACATTTTACAGTATATTTATATAGAAAATACATTGTAGTAATGTTTCACAATTTTGCTGTTTTAACTGTACTTTTTTACTAGATCAACTTATACAGAACTCAAGCTATATTAGAGTCAGAGTTGGTGATTTAAAGGAACAGTGACTTACTTTTTCTGATTTTGAAAACTTATATAACTAAAGGAATAGTTCACCCAAAATTTACATTTCATTTGGATGAAAATATACTCTACTTCAGGCTATATAAGAAGTAGATGAGTATGTTTTTTACCCAGATTTGGAGAAATGTAGCATTGCATCAGTGTCTCATCAATGGATGCTCTTTAGTGAATGGGTGCCGTCAGAATGAGAGTCCAAACAGCTGATTCACATCAGTTAACATCTGACAAGACGAAAGCTGCGTTTTGTAAGAAACAAATCCATCATTGAGGGGTTTTTAAACTTTTTAACCGGTTGCTTTCTGGCTAAAATACAAGTCCATAATCCATAATAATGCTTCCTCCAGTGATAAAGTCCATCTGCTGTTGTCTTTCACATCAAAATCCAGCCACATATTGGTTTAGAGCTGTTTTGGCTTGTAAACGGTGCTTGATTTAACTCTGATGTGGATTACTGTGATGTTTTTATCAACTGTTTGGACTCTCATTCTGACGGCACCCATTCACTACAGAGGATCCTTTGCTGAGACACTGATGCAATGCTGCATCTCTCCAAATCTGATGAAGAAACAAACTCATCCTAATCTTGGATGGCCTGAGAAAAAGCACATTTGGGTTTTGAGTGAACTACTGTTTTAAAACAATAAGCATCATTGTCAGGCTTATAGAAATATCAATACAGAGTGTGAGTACTAGCAATCATTCAATAGAGACACAAATACCAACCAATTAACCACTTTTTCTCTTTAGATGAGACTCTAAAAAGTAGATGAATGTGTCATTTCTGCAAAATCAAAACACTATTAGTTTGCTCCAATTGTTT